>NW_028120130.1:0-120000 GCF_965119305.1 Pelophylax lessonae | reverse complement strand
ACAGTGACTGCCTGTCCCCCCCTGATGGCGGCCCTGGGTGTGTCATGAAAGGCCAATTGAGAAAATGGCTATATCATGTAGAGGAAATCACCAGTGTGGGGCAACCTATGTCATGGAGGTAGATTTGGACATCGATGTATATGTATCACCAGAAATGGAATTCTTTGTTCTACAATATCTCAAAGACGACCTAGCATGTTATTTGAAGACTGTACTATTTTGGACATACTTGGACTCAAACATACACTGCTCTTTCCACAGCTCCTCCTCCTCTGGGGGTATGATAAAGTTTATACGCATCTTCACCAAAAGCACAAGATGATGTGTCGTCTCCGGATGAGGCTGCAGCGGAGATTTCAGTTTCTGCCTGAGATAGTGGATCTGCAGCGGGCCTGGAGTGATGCCAAAAGGCGCTCACCCAAGCTCCTGCTAAAGGCTGTGGAGCAAATCTCCGGTAAGTAAAAATATACATTACATGTGACCAGATAGGTTACAATTTTTTGGGTAGGTGGACATGTGTTTAGCTATGCAACAACACTAATACCAACACCCCCCCCCCCCCCTCCCTCTCGCTCCTACCTTTCCTACCTCCATCAAGTGTCTCTTCACAACCTTTAATACTACTATGTACATTCGTATTTTTTATGTTTTTTTTTTTCTTCTGCTTCTAGCCAAAGCGGACGGACGGCACCCTCTTGTGCTTTTGGTGAAGAAGGGGAGGAGGAGGACGGCCACACTCCAATATGCAGTCAGAGGCAGCGAGCCATTTGAGCAGCTGAAAATTGTGGATCGTAAGTAGAAAATAAAAATGTTAGAAATTTCTAATCTCTAATCACATTTTACAGAGCCCCCTTTACATCAGAGTCTCCAGACTTACTACACTGTAAGAGGGAAGTGTGAAGACTCTGATGTAAGGAGAGTTTGGGAACCATTATTTGAGGGGGGAAGCTGGGGACTCTGGTGTAAAAGGGAACTCTGTGTTCCCCAAAGCTCCCCCATACATCTGAGCTTACAGAGACCCTCTTACACTTCCCTTCCTCAGTCCACCACAGTCAAGGGCACAACAAGTCCCACTGCAGAAGGCTACCTGCTTGGACTTGTAATCCTCTCTGTAGGGGAATGAGGAAATACTGCCTGCTATGCTAAGACTTGTAGTGCCCTCTGTTAGGGACTAAGGATTCCTCAGTCCTCAACATTCTAGGGCACTATAAGTCTCAGCATAGTGGGCTGTCATACCTCAGTCCCTCACAGCTCGGGTCAAAAACAACACAGTTAAACATCTAAAGGACAACTCCAAACAAAACTACCAATAATGGACAGAGTCCATATGCTCTATAATGTCAAAGACCCGCTACCACTCACCTTCCACCTCTGGTGCTGTCATTGTGTAGGGCAAAGGGCTCCATCTACACCATGTTTGGCTTTCATGTCAGATAGGCAGGACTTGCTCAGCTCCACTCTCTTCCTTGGCAATTGACTCTGGCGTCATTGTGGATCTTTCCTCCTCTAGAAAACCCCCAGGGGCCCTCTCCTTGTCCCCCAGCCACCCAGGGCCTTCTTCTCCTCCTCCTCCACCAACCATTTTCAGACTCTTCCAACTTCCCTGGGGCTACTCAACCACTTTGCATAGTGGACACAACAAATCTATGACCAGCCTGCAAAATATCAAGTCTGGGCCTGGTTACCTGTATGTTCCGGGTCCAGGGCGGAGCTCTCCTCCCAGAGCAACAACTGATGATAGCAGAGTGAGTTGACCGGCCAGTCACTTCCTACTGGTGCAGGTACACACCTACCGATTCCTCCACATCTTAGGATAACATGATCAGACGGCCAATCCCCAGGCAGAGAAGGAGGAGTAAGTGTCAGCGGACAACAGACACCTGGCAGACGCAGTGAAGGGACTGCAGCACACTGCTGCAACTTTTTGATCCGAGGATTGAAAGCAATCTTTTACTTGGGAGATTTCCCTGACTGCGCCCTTCGAAATGTTGGTGCTCCGCCACTGGCCGCAAGGCCCCTGTAGGTGCGAGGCCTTAGGCGCCCGCTTAATTTGCATGGTGCCCTCCTGTTTTAAAACATGGTCAATGCATCTCATTGGTGTAAGTGCACTTCTATGTTCTGAATTGTAGGGGCATTGAGTATGGTGCTAGCATGATGAGAGGTTACTGCCTATTTGTGTCCATAAATAATATATAATGTTTTTCTTTTATTTTAGAAACCAGTGATCAGGATGTTGCGGCTCAGCCTTCTCAGGCCCCCTGTAAGTAATGTGGATGTGCTGGTGTGTTGTGTATTAGGTCGAACTTGGAGGAATGATTGTTTGTTTTGTTTTCTTTTGTGGTTGATGTAACTTCAGCAAGAGAGGAGCCTCAGGCAGGGCCGAGTCGCCTGGATCCGGGCCAGGAACAAACTGTTGGCCAAGAAGAGGCCAATTGGTCCGACTCGGATGAGGACCTGGGCTCTCCTCAAAGGGGAAGTAAGTATTCTACATGTGTTTGTGTGTTCAATGTGTCCTGGTAAATATAAGGGCTGTAATATATATATTTTGACATTGGGGTTTTGTAGCAGCTGACATTGAGGATGTTTGTTGTGGAGGACTGGGGAAGAGGGGCCACTGCTTACCCAGTCCACTGTAACTACTACCTTCAATGTTTCCAGACTACTTTCTGTGTGCCTTTATCAAATAGCTTTTGTTCAAGGATTGTATTTGTGTCTTTGTGTTTCTAGGAGATACAACGCCATCCCCCCATGAAGGGACACCATCCCCCCATGTAGGGTCTCCCCCATCCTCCCCCACTCCAGGCTCCCCTGAACTAGTCTGTAAGTACCTAAAATTAGATTCTCACATGAATTGTGTGTGCTAGGATGATGTGTATCTAGGATAATCTAAGTTGGAGTCAAAGCAAGTGTAGTTTTGCTATATGTGACAGGAAGGTTGGTCATGAAACACTCTTGCTTAACCTTCATGTTTGAAAGGTGGTTTTGGGGAGCTTTACAGGACATGTTATCTTTTGTAAGTTATCTCAAGCCACCCTATTCTAAATTGGTGTTAGTTTCTCTACATTGGAAATGGTGTGCTTTGTACTTGTAAATTTTTAGGGGACATTGTAATTTAATCATGTCCTGATTTAGTCAACACTGAAAATGTGTGTTTGTCAATCTTTCATAAATACTCTTCCTCGGTAATGTACCACATTCCAGTTCACAATTTGTGTTCTTTTTGTGCAGTTTCTCCAGAGCCAGCCACGCCATCCACTTCAGGGGCCCCAAAAAAACCTGATGATGGTAAGTTGTGTGCTTTTCCAGTAATGTGTCTACTTAGTAAGTGGAGAAATGCTAACTGTGTATGTCCCCGCTCAGGCTTCAAGTTGTTCTAAAGGCAGCGGGTTCTTTATGTGAATGCATTCTATGCATTAGTATTCCAAGTGATAGGTGTGCATATTCCCCCTAAGACTTACTGGGACCATTTTTTACGGTCCAAATTTTTGCACTAATACTTGTCTGGAACAGACTCCCCCTCCTCCTTAACTGAGGTGACAGCATGCCAATATTGCCTCCTGATGCTGTCACTCCTAATCATTGAGACCATTGGAAGGGAGGGGGGCAAGGCTGGCTCACAGCCTAGTGCCTGAACAGGCACAGGGTGCTTGGCTTCATCTCATGTGCCTCCATAGCAAGCTGCCTGCTGTGGGGTCAAACAACAGGAGGGAGGTGCCTAGAGGTGTGTACAGGGGCCATGTAAAAAGGAGGATTGTTATTTCTCTTGTCCCCAAAAACCTAGAGAGTGTAAGTCTAACCTGATTAGTTTTCCGCAGCCCTCCCAAAATGATATGTTTCCAACACTTAGAACAGGCAGGGCTGAGGCACCAAAAACATCAGAAAAACACAATCAGCACAAAAGCAGGGAGTACGTATCCTTAACGCTACAAGCTTCACCCAGAAGAATGACGCTTGCACTGTACAAATCTGCATCACCACCATATCAATGTCTAAATAAAACTTTCAGGGAAATGTGGAGGGGTAATGAGTGGGTGTTAGAGCGTTTTCATGACTGCGTAACCTACAGTTAGCGTGAGTCCATTTGTTGATAAACTTTTTCTTCTCTCTTAACACAGCTGGGATGGCGGAAAGGAGATCAGGGGAGCAGACACATCTGCTCCGTCCAGAACTGGCCCTCAAAATTCCTAAGGGTGAGTCTCTACTATGTGTCAGGTTCAATCTATAGACAGTAAGAGTGAGAGAGAACGCTCCACAGATTCCAATGGTGATAGAGATAAATGTGTGCACATGTATCGTGTTGACCAATTGAACCCAAAACACCTTACATTCTTCAAAATGATTGCTTGTGTTTACATGCAGAAAAGCATTTTACTTAGCTTTGGTGGAACTGCTACTAACATTCCAAGCCATCTTATGTAACCTTTTGAACAATTTGCTGTGAAAGTTTGAGTTTAAGGTTTACAACAGCAATTTAGCATATTTGCTTCAGAGTGTTGATAAAAGCCAACCAATAGACTCCTAAGCATATTTGTTGAGGCACATTAATTACAATCCTTGTTTGGATCATTTTGCCTAAAACTAATTGTCATGTTTTTTTCTACCCAGGGCACACCCACCTCACCTACGAGGTCCTCCTGGATTATATGAGGTGGTGCGGAGACCGAATTCTATATTTGGAACACCTTTGTGGCGTGGATCCAGACCCTAAGGAGCCATTCGTTAGGAATGTCACACCTTTAAAAAGATCCTAGTATTTTTTTTTTGTGGTTTGTTTACTTATGTTGCACGTTGCAACACAAAGAAATGTCACATTTGTAATTGTTGCCCATTATAAACAAAAATCTAACAAAAAAATCAAAAACAGTTTAAAAAAAAACCCTTTTTTTGGGACCCAAAAAAAAAAAAAAACAAAAAAAGCCTTGTTTTTGGCAACCAAAAAAAATATAAAAATTTATAAAAAACCCTTTTTTTGGGGACCCAAAAAAAAAAAAAAAACAAAAAAAGCCTTGTTTTTGGCAACCAAAAAAAATATAAAAATTTATAAAAAACCCTTTTTTTGGGGACCCAAAAAAAAAAAAAAAAAAAAAAGCCTTGTTTTTGGCAACCAAAAAAAATATAAAAATTTATAAAAAACCCTTTTTTTGGGGACCCAAAAAAAAAAAAAAAAAAAAAAAAGCCTTGTTTTTGGCAACCAAAAAAAATATAAAAATTTATAAAAAACCCTTTTTTTGGGGACCCAAAAAAACAAAAAAACAAAAAAAGCCTTGTTTTTGGCAACCAAAAAAAATATAAAAATTTATAAAAAACCCTTTTTTTGGGAACCAAAAAAACCAAAAAAAAAAAAAAAAAGCCTTGTTTTTGGCAACCAAAAAAAAAATGTTTACAAAAAAGCCTTGTTGTTTTTATGGCAACGGACAAAACCAAAAATGTTTACAAAAAAGCCTTGTTGTTTTTATGGCAACGGACAAAACCACAAATGTTTACAAATAAGCCTTGTTGTTTTTATGGCAACGGACAAAACCAAAAATGTTTACAAAAAAGCCTTGTTGTTTTTGGTAACAAACTAAACCACAAATGTTTACAAATAAGCCTTGTTGTTTTTATGGCAACCGACAAAACCAAAAATGTTTACAAAAAAGCCTTGTTGTTTTTATGGCAACGGACAAAACCAAAAATGTTTACAAAAAAGCCTTGTTGTTTTTATGGCAACGGACAAAACCAAAAATGTTTACAAAAAAGCCTTGTTGTTTTTATGGCAACGGACAAAACCACAAATGTTTACAAATAAGCCTTGTTGTTTTTATGGCAACGGACAAAACCAAAAATGTTTACAAAAAAGCCTTGTTGTTTTTATGGCAACGGACAAAACCAAAAATGTTTACAAAAAAGCCTTGTTGTTTTTGGTAACAAACTAAACCAAAAATGTTTACAAAAAAGCCTTGTTGTTTTTATGGCAACCGACAAAACCAAAAATGTTTACAAAAAAGCCTTGTTGTTTTTATGGCAACGGACAAAACCAAAAATGTTTACAAAAAAGCCTTGTTGTTTTTATGGCAACGGACAAAACCAAAAATGTTTACAAAAAAGCCTTGTTGTTTTTATGGCAACGGACAAAACCACAAATGTTTACAAATAAGCCTTGTTGTTTTTATGGCAACGGACAAAACCAAAAATGTTTACAAAAAAGCCTTGTTGTTTTTATGGCAACGGACAAAACCAAAAATGTTTACAAAAAAGCCTTGTTGTTTTTGGTAACAAACTAAACCACAAATGTTTACAAATAAGCCTTGTTGTTTTTATGGCAACCGACAAAACCAAAAATGTTTACAAATAAGCCTTGTTGTTTTTATGGCAACGGACAAAACCACAAATGTTTACAAATAAGCCTTGTTGTTTTTATGGCAACGGACAAAACCAAAAATGTTTACAAAAAAGCCTTGTTGTTTTTATGGCAACGGACAAAACCAAAAATGTTTACAAAAAAGCCTTGTTGTTTTTGGTAACAAACTAAACCAAAAATGTTTACAAAAAAGCCTTGTTGTTTTTATGGCAACCGACAAAACCAAAAATGTTTACAAAAAAGCCTTGTTGTTTTTATGGCAACGGACAAAACCAAAAATGTTTACAAAAAAGCCTTGTTGTTTTTATGGCAACGGACAAAACCAAAAATGTTTACAAAAAAGCCTTGTTGTTTTTATGGCAACGGACAAAACCACAAATGTTTACAAATAAGCCTTGTTGTTTTTATGGCAACGGACAAAACCAAAAATGTTTACAAAAAAGCCTTGTTGTTTTTATGGCAACGGACAAAACCAAAAATGTTTACAAAAAAGCCTTGTTGTTTTTGGTAACAAACTAAACCACAAATGTTTACAAATAAGCCTTGTTGTTTTTATGGCAACCGACAAAACCAAAAATGTTTACAAATAAGCCTTGTTGTTTTTATGGCAACGGAAAAAACCACAAATGTTTACAAAAAAGAATTGTTTTTGTGAAAACCTTCCAAAAAATGATGTCAAAACATAAAAAATGTTTAAAATGTTTATCTAAATTAAATTTAAGTATGTTGCTCTTTGCAACACAAATGTTACATTGGCAATTTAGTTCATTCTATTATATATTGTAATATATTTTTTGTACGCTACAGTTGGTAGACACCCACATGTGTTATTAAAACATTTATTTTATTACCCAAGTTTTCTTTTTGGTGTACACATCGAATGTCTTTTGTGTTGTATTTGTTTACTTGAGTGGTGTGGTCTGTAATTGTTAGTATGTTGGCTTTGGTTTATGTTAGCCTTGAGACTTGTTTTGAAGCTACATTTGAAGGGAGACCTTTTCTTGGGTCGTTATGTGAACATTGAGTTATCTAAATTTACATGAAATCATATGTTTGGAGATCGAGAAGCACGTGTGTATAAATGCCTACATTAACCAGGGCCATTACTTGGCCACCAACACTCCTAAAAAACCAAAGAGCAAACACAAACTAATCATTTTGCATAAAATTTTATTTCATCCCCAAAAAAAGCACTATAAGAAATCATATTGTGCCACCCTCAAATTTAAAAAAAAAATGGCCCCACAAATTGGCCAATGTAACAATCATTAACAAAACCAAAAAAAAAAAAAAAAAGAAATTAAGTTGGTGGTGGTGGTGGTGACTGAAGCAGTGTGGTGAGCAATGGAAAGGTTCCTGCCATCAAATGGTGGGCCAATAGTCCCATCTGCTCTGGGGTTAGCCTTAGAGTTCTGGTAAAGTGGCCCATTAGAATCAGATCTTGTGTCTGAGGCTGCTGCTGATGCAGGGTGTTGAACCCTGGAAATGTCCCAGACTGAAGATCTTGTGCCAATAGTCCCATCTGCTCTGTGCTCAGCCTAAGAATTTGGGTAACGTGTGCCATTACCATGAGATGGGATCGTTGCTGCTCCAAGGCTATTTGATGCTGCTGGTGGTGCAAGGGTTGTGAAGATGTGTGGGGAGTGGTGGTTGATTGGTTGTTGTGGTCCACGGTGCGGGGGCAAACGACATGTCGCATTGGTGACAAAAAAGAAGAACGGCCTGGGGAGGAGTGAAGTGATAAAGGTGTGGAGGGAATGTAGTCAGGTGGAAGGGGTACTGTGGAACCAGTGCGCATTGAGGTTGTGCAGGAGGATTGCTCATTGAGGGGTGTGGGAGTCCGAACGGAGTGTGAAGTGCTAGGAGTGGCTACAGGAGGAATTGTCCCATCCCCAGCTGCCTGACAAGTGGCCAACACTGGCATTACCCTCCCACTACCACAACCTGCAGTGGCAGGTGAGTGAGATGTTTGGGAGGGCTCTGCCAATGGGGCATCTTCAGATCCAAACAGGCATTGGCGTGTGGCCAGCACCTGAGTGTCAACACTTTGCCGATCCCGTTGATGCTGGTCTGCTAAACTTACCAAGCTGTTACGCATATCCTGTTGAACCTGTAACATATCCTGGTGAACCTGTACCATTGTTGCTACAGATTCCTGTATGAGCCCGAGCAGACGTACTGCCTCAGTAGATTGCTGAGTACGCCTCCTTAACTCATTTTGGACCTGATACTCATCAAGCAGCCTCTCGGCTACATCCAGCATAGATGGACGAAGTTGGGTAGGTGACAATCCCTCTGCATCTAAGGCTACCTGAAAGCAGAAGAAATAGACCAAATCATTATCAAACATCATGACTAAATATTTCAGATTAGTTTGACAACTTAACACCCCAAGCAGAACGTTGAAAAGTTTGATGTGCTTCTAATGAGTACTTGTTCATTGTAAGATTATCCAAGCTAGCAACACTTCTGATAATGGGTACATATTATATTGGTAGGACTAATATGACAAAGGCAAAAAAGATTCAACATGAAGGTGTTCCCAATTAACCCTGGTGTGGTAGGTTGTTTATGCTTTTGGTAAATCTGTTACTACACCAATGACTTTATACATCTACGTATGTTGTCTAAAATCTTGCCATCAATCGGCTAGAGGACAACCCAACCAAACGATACCCATGAATTTGGACCTGGAAAATCAAAGACGGGCCGGACTTTAAAGATCCTGGATGTTTTTGGAACATTAGTGGCACACCAAATTATAACATAATTCCCTGATGTTCAAGATAGAACTCTTGTTGTGCTGGTGCATCGTCAGAATGTCATAGCACTAATTTAACACACACAATGTAAGCCACATCTAGTCCAAAATCAATGCTACCATTGAAATGTTACATGTGCACCTTGTTCCCTTATATCACATACCACAGCACTGGATGCAGAATCGTCGCCAGCTCCTGATCCAACTCCAGCTGCAACGTCAAGAGGGGCCTGATGTTCTTTTAAAAAAAAAAAAAAAAAACATGTTTAGTACATAACCTTAGTCAGTAATGATTATGGCCAGATTGCCCTCCTAGCTTCATGAATGAAGCATTGAGGCCAAACATTCAAAAGTGCTTTCCTGGGCTCATAGGACACTTGCTAAACCCTCCCAAAGGTTAAGAAGGCTTGGTCTGCCTACTAATGACGGCACCCATTAATGCTGTCAACTGTGTTTTGCAGGGTAAACATCTAAAAGGCAACACTCTTTCCTAAGAAAAAACATGTGTGTTAATGGGGTTAATAAGATTCAAAAAAACATTATTTGACTAGACATACCAACACCTTCCTCCAGGCCTAGCTGCACTGGGTGTGTTCCCTGCTGCGGATCTTCTGTAAAGGACATAGCAATATGAGCTATCTTGGCCAAAAAAAAACATCTACATTGTTTGGCACAGTATGATATTGGACCTACCAGGAGGAGGGTCAGCACTGATGTCAACACCTGTGAGTCCGTCTGGTTCGCCAAGCTGCATGGGCTGTGGAGGGGCTGAGATCCGTGCTACAGATGAACAAATTGCAGGTTGGGGAAAACAAAAAAAGGACAATTGGAAGGGCAAGTATCACATTCTCTTAATGTCACACATAGGATAGTAGTTAATCTTTTCCAAACAACTCACACAATTGACATCCAAGATAATATCCTACCTCGGTGCAAAGCATCCGAATCTAAGTCCTCTCTGGGAAAGATGGTATCGGGTCCTATGATGTTCAAGAAAGGTAATTGATAATCCCAGAGAGAACTTCGTGCACGTTCATCCAGCCGACCTTGACGGTCATAAAGACCCTCCGCAGCCCATGCAATTAGCTTCTTCCGAACGGACCCACAGATGTCGTTGACCTTCTTCCGCACACTGTCACGGTGGCGAGGTGCTTCACCCAGTGCATTTACAGCATCCCGGATTTCATCCCACAATCTGTTCTTCTCTGTTACTGAGTAAGACGCGGCCCTGGTCCCATGTATCGCCTGATATCTGGCCATATAGGCGTGGACCAGGGCACAGCACTGATTGTGGGTGAAACGGGGAAGCCGGGTTAATGTGGACAAGCTGACTCTGGTGGACGGACCCGCTCCAGGACTACTGTCAGAAGAGCCAGCTTGTCCACTTGGTGTGTTAACACCTCCCCCGGCTTCCTCCTCCGGGATGGGGATGGTGGACTCCCTCATGGATACAGCTGGA
The DNA here is from genome assembly GCF_965119305.1 of Pelophylax lessonae. Classification (NCBI taxonomy): domain Eukaryota; kingdom Metazoa; phylum Chordata; class Amphibia; order Anura; family Ranidae; genus Pelophylax; species Pelophylax lessonae. The sequence goes on along the minus strand of NW_028120130.1, from coordinate 109,440 downwards.
GCCTCCCTCACACCAGAGCCAGACGATCTGCCCACCCTGCCCCCCCTGCCCCCCCTGGCCCCCCTGGCCCCCCTGGCCCCCCTGGCCCTTCTCATCCTTCCAGTGGGTGGGGCCATGGGAGCACGAGGTGGGCAGAGAATCTGGCTGTCCAGCAGCAGCAAAGAGCCCCAAACTCCTAAATCTGAAATGACAAAAGAGAAAACAGAAAAAACAGGATTTGCAGATTGCTCTTCATATACAGTATAATTAGTGAACAGTTACAGAACACACTTACCTAATGGCACAAACAGACTTGGTCGTGGTGGTGGTGGTAGTAGTGGGCAAAGAGCAGAAGAGGCTGCAAAGAAAAGGAAAAAAAAAAAACACATAAGAAAACGCATATGGGTACAAATCACACGAGGCCCTCCAAACACTTACCTAATGGCACAAACACGGTGGTGGTGGTGGTGGTGGCAAAAAAAGCAGAAGAGGTTGCAAAGAAATGTACAAAAAAAACACATAAGAAAACGCATAGGGGTACAAATCACACGAGGCCCTCCAAACACTTACCTAATGGCACAAACACAGTGGTGGTGGTGGTGGTGGTGGTGGCAAAGAGCAGAAGAGGCTGCAAAGAAATGTAAAAAAAAAACACATAAGAAAACGCATAGGGGTACAAATCACACGAGGCCCTCCAAACACTTACCTAATGGCACAAACACAGTGGTGGTGGTGGTGGTGGTGGTGGCAAAGAGCAGAAGAGGCTGCAAAGAAATGTAAAAAAAAAACACATAAGAAAACTCATAGGGGTACAAATCACACGAGGCCCTCCAAACACTTACCTAATGGCACAAACACAGTGGTGGTGGTGGTGGTGGTGGTGGCAAAGAGCAGAAGAGGCTGCAAAGAAATGTAAAAAAAAAACACATAAGAAAACGCATAGGGGTACAAATCACACGAGGCCCTCCAAACACTTACCTAATGGCACAAACACAGTGGTGGTGGTGGTGGTGGTGGTGGTGGTGGTGGTGGTGGCAAAGAGCAGAAGAGGCTGCAAAGAAATGTAAAAAAAAAACACATAAGAAAACTCATAGGGGTACAAATCACACGAGGCCCTCCAAACACTTACCTAATGGCACAAACACAGTGGTGGTGGTGGTGGTGGTGGTGGCAAAGAGCAGAAGAGGCTGCAAAGAAATGTAAAAAAAAAACACATAAGAAAACGCATAGGGGTACAAATCACACGAGGCCCTCCAAACACTTACCTAATGGCACAAACACAGTGGTGGTGGTGGTGGTGGTGGTGGCAAAGAGCAGAAGAGGCTGCAAAGAAATGTAAAAAAAAAACACATAAGAAAACGCATAGGGGTACAAATCACACGAGGCCCTCCAAACACTTACCTAATGTCACAAACACAGTGGTGGTGGTGGTGGTGGTGGTGTAATCCTTTATAGGCAAAAGGAGGCTGCAAACATTAAACATACATGAGAAATCGCATGACCTACATACGTGCACATAATAAATTACAGTTATCAGGAAAGCAAAAATGGTGTCTTTGGAAGCTGGGAAGGTAAGGGGGCAGGTTTAGATGCCAAATCTAGACTGCACACCTTTAACAAACATGAGAAAACACATGTCCAAACCACATGCACATGGGGCCAACTGCCAATGATTAAAAGACACTTGAGGGGTTCCCAAGCTATTGTGGGTTGGAGGGGATTCACCATAGACAACTTAAGCACACCCAAGATAAGTACAAATTGTCTCCTTCCTTTTTTTTGGGAGAGAGAGATACAATTGTCTTACCTCCAGATAATGTAGGTTGTGGGTCACAGGGTCTTGCTAGCACATAAGAAACATCGATCTATAACATCCAGCAGCCATATTGGCCATGTGCTCCTTTTATAGCTGGCTCACAGGTGTGATAATTAGCGGCCGTTTCTATATATATCTGCGCATTCGCGAATTTGCGCGTTCAAAATGGAGGACGATATCCCAGACGCATTAGATGGTGCAATGCTGGCATTTATTGGTGCCTTGTTTGAGGAGGCCCTGGCACAGGAGGCAGCAGAAGGTGGGGAAGCTGCAGCAGCAGCAGCAGCAGCACCTTCAGCAGCAGCACCTCCAGTCCGTGTGCCCTTACCTCGCCAGCCACGCATTTTTGCTCCAAGGATCTATTTGGACAAGCTGCGGGATTCTGATGTCAGGAGGAAGTTCCGGCTCGAGCGAGGAACTATTCTACACCTCTACCAGCTCATAGCAGAGAAAATTGACCCGGACACACAGCGCGGCCATGCGGTGCCCGGCATGGCCAGATTGCTGGCCACTTTGTATATTTTAGGGCGTGGCAGCTTCCAAGCCACTTCGGGAAGTATCATGGGCATTAGCCAGCCCACAGTTTCAAGGGTGTTCATGTTGGTCATTAATGCCATAGTGGATATAGTGCCCAATTTTATCCACTGGCCACAGAATGAAAATGAGTGGAATGAAGTCAAGTTGGGTTTCTACCGGCGGGCACACATGCCGCAAATCCTAGGGGCAATCGATGGCACCCACATAGCCATTAGGCCCCCAAGGAGCCACGAAAGTGAATACCGGAACCGCAAGCAGTACCACTCTGTGAACGTCCAATTAGTGTGTGACGCCAAACAGCGCATCATGAGTGTCAACACTGGTCACCCAGGGTCGTGCCATGATTCCAGTATGTTAAGAACAAGTACTCTGTACGAGGTGTTTGAAAGTGGACAAATGCCCGAAGGGTGGCTTATTGGTAAAGTATTTTGTCTTAACAACATAAACTGTAAGATTACATAGACATAGGAATAAGCTACATCGGTGTACACCCTGATTTAAGCAAAGCCTACCTAAAATGGATGTGTTATTAGTTGTCAGGCTGTTCACACACAACCAGATCAGCAGCTTAGCAGCTCACAAAAGAAAGATTTGCAAAGTTGTCTTTGAGTCCAATGAAGGTGGTTAACCAATGTGTAAATGGTGTCCTCTAGCCACCCAAAGAAAACCTACAAATGATTCCAATGGTATTGCCATATCCCCAAAGTACTTTGCATAAGTGAGTCAATATTGGTTTCCTCACTCTAGTTGCAGATATATTCCAGAAGTAAGACCTAGGCTAATGTAATAGGAACAGAATAGGGGCCAAGTTGTAACTTGCAAGAGAAACCCACCACTTTGTGTGTCCTTTTTCCCATTTGTATTAGTGATTTAGGCAGTTAGACAGAGTTGAGATGTTTCATATGATTTTTTGCAAACAGACGAGCAGGTTGTTTAGTAAAATGCCTAATTGTCTCCCATTTTGAGGAGTCATCTAAAGTCACATGATATGAATAACTAATGTATATTTTTCTTATTTTTCAGGGGATGCTGGTTACCCGCAGCTGACGTGGCTGATGGCTCCAATCAGGTACCCCCAGGGCCCAGCAGAGAGGAATTACAACAGGGCCTTGCGGAGAAGCCGGAGTATCATTGAGTTGACCATAGGTCTTCTCAAGTCCCGGTTTCTCTGCTTGGCCCGGCCTGGGGGTGAACTCCTGTACTCTCCTACAAAGGCTTCCAAGATCATCCTGGCGTGCTGCGTGTTGCACAACATGTGCGTTGCCCGGGATGATTCTTGGGAGCTGACGGAGGAGAGGGAGCCAGAGGTCCGTCAGCCGGCGGCCCCCAGGCGGCGGAGCACCGCTGCCGGTATGGCCACCCGGAATACCCTGGTTGCTAGCCACTTTACATGTAAGTACTGTAACCGGTCAAGATAGGGCATGTGTATTAATTAGCTAGTTAGCAGAGGTGCCACTCACAGGGAGACAGAGGGTGATTATCATCTGCCAATGACACTTGCCATTGTAGATAAAGTGTAGTCAACATTGGTAAAATTGTGTTACTTGAGCAAAAACATGCACCTCTAACCATAAACATGTTGGTATTGTGAATAGTGTAAAGGGCTGAGAAGAGCTGGCAGGTGTTTATTTGTGTCTATGCCACCTGTGTAGTTATTGATAACATGAACGGCTGCTTGGTATCTTATGGTGTTGTAATTTTCCAGAACATCAACATCTTGGAATCATGGCACGTACCATGGGAAGCCTGTGGTGATGGGCTGTCTGGCGTCACAGGTGTGTATTCAAATGTTTACATTAATGATTTCTGGTTTGTGTAAGTTGGCATAAAATGTGTTATTTCACTCGTGATGTCGAAATTAAATGAAGTTCAGAATGAAGCAAACAGGCATTAAGATGTGATTTTCATAATGAAATGTCTTATCCTTTGTTTTATTTTTCCAGGAGTGGTACTGCTTGCGGGTGTAGGTGGTAGAAACCCACCTTGATGGACTCCACTCATTTTCTTTTGTGGTCAGTGGATATTTGGTAAGGCACATGGCCAATGACCAACATGAACACCCTGGAACTTCGAAAGTGGCTTGGAAGCTGCCCAGCAACCTTGCCATGCCTGTCCCCTATGAGCTGGTAGAGGTGCAGAATGGATTCTGAACTCTGCCGGAAGTTGTGGAAGACATCAGAATCCCGTAGCCATGGAGCAAAGATCGTGGTCTGGCGCTGTAAAGGCACACGGACTGGAGAGTGACAATATTCTTTTGCTGCATCCCTCCTTCTGCTGTCATTCTCAAATAAATAAATACATTAGAATTGAACATGTGTTTTTTTGTTTTGTGTGGGTGCCTACAGACAAAAGGGCCATCCACACTGTAAGATTTAGAGAAGACTTTATCCTTCCGATTGACATTTTCTATGTAGTGCAAGGGCCTGCCTGATTGCATCCAAATTGAAAGTGTTGAGGTTTGAGCTTCTATTATATGGTTTGGTTAAGTCTACAGGAAAAAGTCTAGACAAATTGTTAGTGTATGGCCCATTAAGCTGCCAAGGCCGGAGTTTTGCACTTTGCATGCTGCTTGTACTGGTGATGTGAGGGGTTGTAATGTAGAGTAGGGATGTGACAGTGTTGTGTTGAGGTGTGAGGCAAATGTAGTGTTGGACTATGAGGGCCTGTGTTGTTGAAATATGGAGAGAGTCCAATATCAGACACCTATGTTTATTGGTCAAGAAATTGTAAGAACCATGGTAAATATGTAAAGAATTGCATCTCGATAAAACTAGGACCACACTCATAAAATCAAAATTGTGTTGTTTCCATTGATGTGCTTGAAATTTGGGTAGGACACCCCCCTCCCCCCCCAAATTCAAGATAGTTTAAAAAAACTGTTTAAAAAAATGAGAGTGAAAAGAGATCCCAAGTGTAGTGATGTGATTTGAACCCATGACGTTGTGAACTGCAGTGAAGTTGCAAAGCACTTAGCTATTGTGCAGAATAAAGCTGTATGGTGGAAAAAATGGAGTGTGTTAAGGCTAAAAAGCACATATAGCTAAAGAACTAAACATTGTATGGAATGTGGGAAGAAGACCATGGTAAAATTGTGAGGTTTCATCTTGCCCTGAAGTAGGGTAGGGGTTTGGTCACTTGCCTTTGGTACTTTCCTTCATAAGATCGATTCGACACACAGACAAGATCAAAAAAACACTTAAAATGGTGTAAGCTTGCAAGCGCTTCTGAGTGTAACATTATTTAGCAATATATATGATGTAATCCGTTCCATTTTAGCAATATAAACAAAAAAAGAAAATAAAAAAAGTAGGTGGAGATGGTAAGCCTCGAACCTACAGCAGAGGGAGATGAATTACAGACATGTGATGTGTGCACTAATCCACTAGCCCACATCGCTATGTGAAACTGCTATAAGCAGGAAGACATAAGTTTGCGAATTGGCGAAGCCGCGATCGTAAGTGAATCCCGCTGACGGCGGAATTCATTATTGCTGTTTTACTCGCCAATTCGCCGCAGCGCCAGTTAATTGATTTGAACGCGGCGAAACTGAAACACGTCATAGATGTTTGAAGCTGCAGTTTCTTTAAATCCGGCCCCCCGTCTCCAATCAATGCCACACCAGTCACAGTGTCTCCAATCACTGCCACACCAGTCACAGTGTCTCCAATCACCACCACACCAGTCACAGTGTCTCCAATCACCTCCACACCAGTCACAGTGTCTCCAATCACCTTCACACCAGTCACAGTGTCTCCAATCACCACCACACCAGTCACAGTGTCTCCAATCACAGCATCCCCAATAACAGCCACACCAGTCACAGTGTCTCCAATCACTGCCACACCAGTCACAGTGTCTCCAATCACTGCCACACCAGTCACAGTGTCTCCAATCACTGCCACACCAGTCACAGTGTCTCCAATCACGATCACATCAGTCACAGTGTCTCCAATCACTGCCACACCAGTCACAGTGTCTCCAATCACTGCCACACCAGTCACAGTGTCTCCAATCACGATCACATCAGTCACAGTGTCTCCAATCACCACCACACCAGTCACAGCGTCTCCAATCACCACCACACCAGTCACAGTGTCTCCAATCACTGCCACACCAGTCACAGTGTCTCCAATCACTGCCACACCAGTCACAGTGTCTCCAATCACGATCACATCAGTCACAGTGTCTCCAATCACTGCCACACCAGTCACAGTGTCTCCAATCACCACCACACCAGTCACAGTGTCTCCAATCACTGCCACACCAGTCACAGTGTCTCCAATCACCACCACACCAGTCACAGTGTCTCCAATCACCTCCACACCAGTCACAGTGTCTCCAATCACCTCCACACCAGTCACAGTGTCTCCAATCACCTCCACACCAGTCACAGTGTCTCCAATCACCTCCACACCAGTCACAGTGTCTCCAATCACCACCACACCAGTCACAGTGTCTCCAATCACTGCCACACCAGTCACAGTGTCTCCAATCACCACCACACCAGTCACAGCGTCTCCAATCACCTCCACACCAGTCACAGTGTCTCCAATCACTGCCACACCAGTCACAGTGTCTCCAATCACCCCCACACCAGTCACAGTGTCTCCAATCACCTCCACACCAGTCACAGTGTCTCCAATCACCTCCACACCAGTCACAGTGTCTCCAATCACCACCACACCAGTCACAGTGTCTCCAATCACCACCACACCAGTCACAGTGTCTCCAATCACCTCCACACCAGTCACAGTGTCTCCAATCACCACCACACCAGTCACAGTGTCTCCAATCACTGCCACACCAGTCACAGTGTGTCCAATCACCTCCACACCAGTCACAGTGTCTCCAATCACTGCCACACCAGTCACAGTGTCTCCAATCACCACCTCACCAGTCACAGTGTCTCCAATCACTCCCACACCAGTCACAGTGTCTCCAATCACCTCCACACCAGTCACAGTGTCTCCAATCACCACCACACCAGTCACAGTGTCTCCAATCACTGCCACACCAACCACAGTGTCTCCAATAACTGCCACACCAGTCACAGTGTCTCCAATCACTGCCACACCAACCACAGTGTCTCCAATCACTGCCACACCAACCACAGCGTCTCCAATCACCACCCCACCAGTCACAGCGTCTCCAATCACTGCCACACCAGTCACAGTGTCTCCAATCACTGCCACACCAGTCACAGTGTCTCCAATCACCACCACACCAGTCACAGTGTCTCCAATCACGATCACATCAGTCACAGTGTCTCCAATCACTGCCACACCAGTCACAGTGTCTCCAATCACCACCACACCAGTCACAGCGTCTCCAATCACCACCACACCAGTCACAGTGTCTCCAACCACCACCACGCCAGTCACAGTGTCTCCAATCACTGCCACACCAGTCACAGTGTCTCCAATCACCACCACACCAGTCACAGCGTCTCCAATCACCACCACACCAGTCACAGTGTCTCCAATCACCACCACATCAGTCACAGTGTCTCCAATCACCACCACACCAGTCACAGCGTCTCCAATCACCACCACACCAGTCACAGCGTCTCCAATCACCACCCCACCAGTCACAGCGTCTCCAATCACCTCCACACCAGTCACAGTGTCTCCAATCACTGCCACACCAGTCACAGTGTCTCCAATCACCACCACACCAGTCACAGTGTCCCCAATCACCACCCCACCAGTCACAGCGTCTCCAATCACGATCACATCAGTCACAGCGTCTCCAATCACCTCCACACCAGTCACAGTGTCTCCAATCGCCTCCACACCAGTCACAGTGTCTCCAATCACCACCCCATCAGTCACAGCGTCTCCAATCACCTCCACACCAGTCACAGTGTCTCCAATCGCCTCCACACCAGTCACAGTGTCTCCAATCACCACCCCACCAGTCACAGTGTCTCCAATCACTGCCACACCAGTCACAGTGTCTCCAATCACCACCACACCAGTCACAGTGTCTCCAATCACTGCCACACCAGTCACAGTGTCTCCAATCACCGCCACACCAGTCACAGTGTCTCCAATCACCTCCACACCAGTCACAGTGTCTCCAATCACCTCCACACCAGTCACAGTGTCTCCAATCACCACCACACCAGTCACAGTGTCTCCAATCACTGCCAAACCAACCACAGTGTCTCCAATCACTCCCACACCAGTCACAGTGTCTCCAATCACTGCCACACCAACCACAGCGTCTCCAATCACCACCCCACCAGTCACAGTGTCTCCAATCACTGCCACACCAGTCACAGTGTCTCCAATCACTGCCACACCAGTCACAGTGTCTCCAATCACGATCACATCAGTCACAGTGTCTCCAATCACCTCCACACCAGTCACAGTGTCTCCAATCACGATCACATCAGTCACAGTGTCTCCAATCACTGCCACACCAGTCACAGTGTCTCCAATCACCACCACACCAGTCACAGTGTCTCCAATCACCACCACACCAGTCACAGTGTCCCCAATCACCACCACACCAGTCACAGTGTCTCCAATCACTGCCACACCAGTCACAGTGTTTCCAATCACCACCACACCAGTCACAGTGTCTCCAATCACCACCACACCAGTCACAGTGTCTCCAATCACTGCCACACCAGTCACAGTGTTTCCAATCACCACCACACCAGTCACAGTGTCTCCAATCACCACCACACCAGTCACAGTGTCTCCAATCACCTCCACACCCGTCACAGTGTCTCCAATCACCACCACACCAGTCACAGCGTCTCCAATCACCACCACACCAGTCACAGCGTCTCCAATCACGATCACACCAGTCACAGCGTCTCCAATCACCTCCACACCAGTCACAGTGTCTCCAATCACTGCCACACCAGTCACAGTGTCTCCAATCACCACCACACCAGTCACAGTGTCTCCAATCACTGCCACACCAGTCACAGTGTCTCCAATCACTGACACACCAGTCACAGTGTCTCCAATCACGATCACATCAGTCACAGTGTCTCCAATCACCTCCACACCAGTCACAGTGTCTCCAATCACGATCACATCAGTCACAGTGTCTCCAATCACTGCCACAACAGTCACAGTGTCTCCAATCACCACCACACCAGTCACAGTGTCTCCAATCACCACCACACCAGTCACAGTGTCCCCAATCACCACCACACCAGTCACAGTGTCTCCAATCACTGCCACACCAGTCACAGTGTTTCCAATCACCACCACACCAGTCACAGTGTCTCCAATCACCACCACACCAGTCACAGTGCCTCCAATCACCACCACACCAGTCACAGCGTCTCCAATCACCACCACACCAGTCACAGCGTCTCCAATCACGATCACACCAGTCACAGCGTCTCCAATCACCTCCACACCAGTCACAGTGTCTCCAATCACCTCCACACCAGTCACAGTGTCTCCAATCACTGCCACACCAGTCACAGTGTCTCCAATCACTGCCACACCAGTCACAGTGTCTCCAATCACGATCACATCAGTCACAGTGTCTCCAATCACCACCACACCAGTCACAGTGTCTCCAATCACGATCACATCAGTCACAGTGTCTCCAATCACTGCCACACCAGTCACAGTGTCTCCAATCACCACCACACCAGTCACAGTGTCTCCAATCACCTCCACACCAGTCACAGTGTCTCCAATCACTGCCACACCAGTCACAGTGTCTCCAATCACCTCCACACCAGTCACAGTGTCTCCATTCACCGTCACACCAGTCACAGCGTCTCCAATCACCACCACACCAGTCACAGTGTCTCCAATCACCACCACACCAGTCACAGCGTCTCCAATCACCACCACACCAGTCACAGCGTCTCCAATCACGATCACACCAGTCACAGCGTCTCCAATCACCTCCACACCAGTCACAGTGTCTCCAATCACCTCCACACCAGTCACAGTGTCTCCAATCACTGCCACACCAGTCACAGTGTCTCCAATCACTGCCACACCAGTCACAGTGTCTCCAATCACGATCACATCAGTCACAGTGTCTCCAATCACCACCACACCAGTCACAGTGTCTCCAATCACGATCACATCAGTCACAGTGTCTCCAATCACTGCCACACCAGTCACAGTGTCTCCAATCACCACCACACCAGTCACAGTGTCTCCAATCACCTCCACACCAGTCACAGTGTCTCCATTCACCGTCACACCAGTCACAGTGCCTCCAATCACCGCCACATCAGTCACGGTGTTCCTAATCACTGCCACACCAGTCACAGTGTCTCCAATCAATGCCACACCAGTCACAGTGTCTCCAATCACTGCCACACCAGTCACAGTGTCTCCAATCACCACCACACCAGTCACAGTGTCTCCAATCACCTCCACACCAGTCACAGTGTCTCCAATCACCTTCACACCAGTCACAGTGTCTCCAATCACCACCACACCAGTCACAGTGTCTCCAATCACAGCATCCCCAATAACAGCCACACCAGTCACAGTGTCTCCAATCACTGCCACACCAGTCACAGTGTCTCCAATCACTGCCACACCAGTCACAGTGTCTCCAATCACGATCACATCAGTCACAGTGTCTCCAATCACCACCACACCAGTCACAGCGTCTCCAATCACCACCACACCAGTCACAGTGTCTCCAATCACTGCCACACCAGTCACAGTGTCTCCAATCACTGCCACACCAGTCACAGTGTCTCCAATCACGATCACATCAGTCACAGTGTCTCCAATCACTGCCACACCAGTCACAGTGTCTCCAATCACCACCACACCAGTCACAGTGTCTCCAATCACTGCCACACCAGTCACAGTGTCTCCAATCACCACCACACCAGTCACAGTGTCTCCAATCACCTCCACACCAGTCACAGTGTCTCCAATCACTGCCACACCAGTCACAGTGTCTCCAATCACCACCACACCAGTCACAGTGTCTCCAATCACCTCCACACCAGTCACAGTGTCTCCAATCACCTCCACACCAGTCACAGTGTCTCCAATCACCTCCACACCAGTCACAGTGTCTCCAATCACCACCACACCAGTCACAGTGTCTCCAATCACTGCCACACCAGTCACAGTGTCTCCAATCACCACCACACCAGTCACAGTGTCTCCAATCACCTCCACACCAGTCACAGTGTCTCCAATCACTGCCACACCAGTCACAGTGTCTCCAATCACCCCCACACCAGTCACAGTGTCTCCAATCACCTCCACACCAGTCACAGTGTCTCCAATCACCTCCACACCAGTCACAGTGTCTCCAATCACCACCACACCAGTCACAGTGTCTCCAATCACCACCACACCAGTCACAGTGTCTCCAATCACCTCCACACCAGTCACAGTGTCTCCAATCACCACCGCACCAGTCACAGTGTCTCCAATCACTGCCACACCAGTCACAGTGTCTCCAATCACCTCCACACCAGTCACAGTGTCTCCAATCACTGCCACACCAGTCACAGTGTCTCCAATCACCACCACACCAGTCACAGTGTCTCCAATCACTCCCACACCAGTCACAGTGTCTCCAATCACCTCCACACCAGTCACAGTGTCTCCAATCACCACCACACCAGTCACAGTGTCTCCAATCACTGCCACACCAACCACAGTGTCTCCAATAACTGCCACACCAGTCACAGTGTCTCCAATCACTGCCACACCAACCACAGTGTCTCCAATCACTGCCACACCAACCACAGCGTCTCCAATCACCACCCCACCAGTCACAGCGTCTCCAATCACTGCCACACCAGTCACAGTGTCTCCAATCACTGCCACACCAGTCACAGTGTCTCCAATCACCACCACACCAGTCACAGTGTCTCCAATCACGATCACATCAGTCACAGTGTCTCCAATCACTGCCACAACAGTCACAGTGTCTCCAATCACCACCACACCAGTCACAGCGTCTCCAATCACCACCACACCAGTCACAGTGTCTCCAATCACCACCACACCAGTCACAGTGTCTCCAATCACCACCACACCAGTCACAGTGTCTCCAATCACCACCACACCAGTCACAGCGTCTCCAATCACCACCACACCAGTCACAGCGTCTCCAATCACCACCCCACCAGTCACAGCGTCTCCAATCACGATCACACCAGTCACAGCGTCTCCAATCACCTCCACACCAGTCACAATGTCTCCAATCACTGCCACACCAGTCACAGTGTCTCCAATCACCACCACACCAGTCACAGTGTCCCCAATCACCACCCCACCAGTCACAGCGTCTCCAATCACGATCACATCAGTCACAGCGTCTCCAATCACCTCCACACCAGTCACAGTGTCTCCAATCGCCTCCACACCAGTCACAGTGTCTCCAATCACCACCCCATCAGTCACAGCGTCTCCAATCACCTCCACACCAGTCACAGTGTCTCCAATCGCCTCCACACCAGTCACAGTGTCTCCAATCACCACCACACCAGTCACAGTGTCTCCAATCACTGCCACACCAGTCACAGTGTCTCCAATCACCGCCACACCAGTCACAGTGTCTCCAATCACCTCCACACCAGTCACAGTGTCTCCAATCACCTCCACACCAGTCACAGTGTCTCCAATCACCACCACACCAGTCACAGTGTCTCCAATCACTGCCAAACCAACCACAGTGTCTCCAATCACTCCCACACCAGTCACAGTGTCTCCAATCACTGCCACACCAACCACAGCGTCTCCAATCACCACCCCACCAGTCACAGTGTCTCCAATCACTGCCACACCAGTCACAGTGTCTCCAATCACTGCCACACCAGTCACAGTGTCTCCAATCACGATCACATCAGTCACAGTGTCTCCAATCACCTCCACACCAGTCACAGTGTCTCCAATCACGATCACATCAGTCACAGTGTCTCCAATCACTGCCACACCAGTCACAGTGTCTCCAATCACCACCACACCAGTCACAGTGTCTCCAATCAACACCACACCAGTCACAGTGTCCCTAATCACCACCACACCAGTCACAGTGTCTCCAATCACTGCCACACCAGTCACAGTGTTTCCAATCACCACCACACCAGTCACAGTGTCTCCAATCACCACCACACCAGTCACAGTGTCTCCAATCACCACCACACCAGTCACAGCGTCTCCAATCACCACCACACCAGTCACAGCGTCTCCAATCACGATCACACCAGTCACAGCGTCTCCAATCACCTCCACACCAGTCACAGTGTCTCCAATCACTGCCACACCAGTCACAGTGTCTCCAATCACCACCACACCAGTCACAGTGTCTCCAATCACTGCCACACCAGTCACAGTGTCTCCAATCACTGACACACCAGTCACAGTGTCTCCAATCACGATCACATCAGTCACAGTGTCTCCAATCACCTCCACACCAGTCACAGTGTCTCCAATCACGATCACATCAGTCACAGTGTCTCCAATCACTGCCACAACAGTCACAGTGTCTCCAATCACCACCACACCAGTCACAGTGTCTCCAATCACCACCACACCAGTCACAGTGTCCCCAATCACCACCACACCAGTCACAGCGTCTCCAATCACCACCACACCAGTCACAGTGTCTCCAATCACTGCCACACCAGTCACAGTGTTTCCAATCACCACCACACCAGTCACAGCGTCTCCAATCACCACCACACCAGTCACAGCGTCTCCAATCACGATCACACCAGTCACAGCGTCTCCAATCACCTCCACACCAGTCACAGTGTCTCCAATCACCACCACACCAGTCACAGTGTCTCCAATCACCACCACACCAGTCACAGCGTCTCCAATCACCACCACACCAGTCACAGCGTCTCCAATCACGATCACACCAGTCACAGCGTCTCCAATCACCTCCACACCAGTCACAGTGTCTCCAATCACTGCCACACCAGTCACAGTGTCTCCAATCACCACCACACCAGTCACAGTGTCCCCAATCACCACCCCACCAGTCACAGCGTCTCCAATCACGATCACATCAGTCACAGTGTCTCCAATCACCACCACACCAGTCACAGTGTCTCCAATCACCGCCACACCAGTCACAGTGTTTCCAATCACCACCACACCAGTCACAGTGTCTCCAATCACCACCACACCAGTCACAGTGTCTCCAATCACCACCACACCAGTCACAGTGTCTCCAATCACCACCACACCAGTCACAGCGTCTCCAATCACCACCACACCAGTCACAGTGTCTCCAATCACTGCCACACCAGTCACAGTGTCTCCAATCACCACCCCACAAGTCACAGTGTCTCCAATCACCACCACACCAGTCACAGTGTCTCCAATCACCACCACACCAGTCACAGTGTCTCCAATCACCACCACACCAGTCACAGTGTCTCCAATCACCACCCCACAAGTCACAGTGTCTCCAATCACCACCACACCAGTCACAGTGTCTCCAATCACCTCCACACCAGTCACACTGTCCCCAATCACCACCCCACCAGTCACAGCGTCTCCAATCACCACCACACCAGTCACAGTGTCTCCAATCACTGCCACACCAGTCACAGTGTCTCCATTCACCGTCACACCAGTCACAGCGTCTCCAATCACTGCCACACCAGTCACAGTGTCTCCATTCACCTCCACACCAGTCACAGTGTCTCCAATCACCACCACACCAGTCACAGTGTCTCCAATCACCACCACACCAGTCACACTGTCCCCAATCACCACCACACCAGTCACAGCGTCTCCAATCACCACCCCACCAGTCACAGCATCTCCAATCACCACCCCACCAGTCACAGTGTCTCCAATCACTGCCACACCAGTCACACTGTCCCCAATCACCACCACACCAGTCACAGTGTCTCCAATCACTGCCACACCAGTCACAGTGTCTCCAATCACTGCCACACCAGTCACAGTGTCTCCAATCGCCTCCACACCAGTCACAGTGTCTCCAATCACCTCCACATCAGTCCCAGTGTCTCCAATCACTGCCTCACCAGTCACAGTGTCCCTAATCACTGCCACACCAGTCACAGTGTCTCTAATCACTGCCCTACCAGTCCCAGTGTCACCAATCACTGCCACACCAGTCACAGTGTCCCTAATCACTGCCACACCAGTCACAGTGTCTCTAATCACTGCCCTACCAGTCCCAGATTCTCCAATCACCGCCTCACCAATCACAGTGTCCTCAAACACCTCCACACCAGTCACAGTGTCTCCAATCACTGCCACACCAGTCACAGTGTCTCCAATCACCACCCCACCAGTCACAGTGTCTCCAATCACTGCCACACCAGTCACAGTGTCTCCAGTCAGTGCAACACCAGCCACAGCCTCTCTAATCACTGTCCCACAAGTCACAGTGTCTCCAATCACTGCCACACCAGTCACAGTGTCTCCAATCACCACCACACCAGTCACAGTGTCTCCAATCACCACCACACCAGTCACAGCGTCTCCAATCACGATCACACCAGTCACAGCGTCTCCAATCACCTCCACACCAGTCACAGTGTCTCCAATCACTGCCACACCAGTCACAGTGTCTCCAATCACCACCACACCAGTCACAGTGTCTCCAATCACTGCCACACCAGTCACAGTGTCTCCAATCACTGCCACACCAGTCACAGTGTCTCCAATCACCACCACACCAGTCACAGTGTCTTCAATCACTGCCACACCAGTCACAGTGTCTCCAATCACCACCACACCAGTCACAGTGTCTCCAATCACTGCCACACCAGTCACAGTGTCTCCAATCACTGCCACACCAGTCACAGTGTCTCCAATCACCACCACACCAGTCACAGTGTCTTCAATCACTGCCACACCAGTCACAGTGTCTCCAATCACTGCCACACCAGTCACAGTGTCTCCAATCACCACCACACCAGTCACAGTGTCTCCAATCACCTCCACACCAGTCACAGTGTCTACAATCACCTCCACACCAGTCACAGTGTCTCCAATCACCACCACACCAGTCACAGTGTCTCCAATCACCAACACACCAGTCACAGTGTCTCAAATCACCTCCACACCAGTCACAGTGTCTCCAATCACCTCCACACCAGTCACAGTGTCTCCAATCACCACCACACCAGTCACAGTGTCTCCAATCACTGCCACACCAGTCACAGTGTCTCCAATCACTGCCACACCAGTCACAGTGTCTCCAATCACCTCCACACCAGTCACAGTGTCTCCAATAACCACCACACCAGTCACAGTGTCTCCAATCACTGCCACACCAGTCACAGTGTCTCCAATCACCTCCACACCAGTCCTAGTGTCTCCAATCACCTCCACACCAGTCACAGTTTCTCCAATCACCACCACACCAGTCACAGTGTCTCCAATCACTGCCACACCAGTCACAGTGCCTCCAATCACTGCCACACCAGTCACAGTGTCTCCAATCACCTCCACACCAGTCCTAGTGTCTCCAATCACCTCCACACCAGTCACAGTGTCTCCAATCACTGCCACACCAGTCACAGTGTCTCCAATCACTGCCACGCCAGTCACAGTGTCTCCAATCACCACCACACCAGTCACAGTGTCTCCAATCACCACCACACCAGTCACAGTGTCTCCAATCACCTCCACACCAGTCACAGTGTCTCCAATCACCACCACATCAGTCACAGTGTCTCCAATCACCACCACATCAGTCACAGTGTCTCCAATCACCACCACACCAGTCACAGTGTCTCCAATCACCACCACACCAGTCACAGTGTCTCCAATCACCACCATACCAGTCACAGTGTCTCCAATCACCTCTAAACCAGTCACAGTGTCTCCAATCACCACCACACCAGTCACAGTGTCTCAAATCACCTCCACACCAGTCACAGTGTCTCCAATCACTGCCACACCAGTCACAGTGTCTCCAATCACCACCATACCAGTCACAGTGTCTCCAATCACCACCACACCAGTCACAGTGTCTCAAATCACCTCCACACCAGTCACAGTGTCTCCAATCACCTCCACACCAGTCACAGTGTCTCCAATCTCCGCCACACCAGTCACAGTGTCTCCAATCACCACCACACCAGTCACAGTGTCTCCAATCACCACCACACCAGTCACAGTGTCTCCAATCACTGCCACACCAGTCACAGTGTCTCCAATCACCGCCACACCAGTCACAGTGTCTCCAATCACCTCCACACCAGTCACAGTGTCTCCAATCTCCGCCATACCAGTCACAGTGTCTCCAATCACCACCACACCAGTCACAGTGTCTCCAATCACTGCCACACCAGTCACAGTGTCTCCAATCACCACCACACCAGTCACAGTGTCTCCAACCACCTCCACACCAGTCCTAGTGTCTCCAATCATCGCCACACCAGTCACAGTGTCTCCAATCACCACCACACCAGTCACAGTGTCTCCAATCACCACCACACCAGTCACAGTGTCTCCAATCACCACCACACCAGTCACAGTGTCTCCAATCACCTCCACACCAGTCACAGTGTCTCCAATCTCCGCCATACCAGTCACAGTGTCTCCAATCACCACCACACCAGTCACAGTGTCTCCAATCACTGCCACACCAGTCACAGTGTCTCCAATCACCACCACACCAGTCACAGTGTCTCCAACCACCTCCACACCAGTCCTAGTGTCTCCAATCATCGCCACACCAGTCACAGTGTTTCCAATCACCAACACACCAGTCACAGTGTCTCCAATCACCACCACACCAGTCACAGTGTCTCCAATCACCACCACACCAGTCACAGTGTCTCCAATCACTGCCACACCAGTCACAGTGTTTCCAATCACCACCACACCAGTCACAGTGTTTCCAATCACCAACACACCAGTCACAGTGTCTCCAATCACCACCACACCAGTCACAGTGTCTCCATTCACCGTCACACCAGTCACAGTGTTTCCAATCACCAACACACCAGTCACAGTGTTTCCAATCACCAACACACCAGTCACAGTGTCTCCATTCACCGTCACACCAGTCACAGTGTTTCCAATCACTGCCACACCAGTCACAGTGTCTCTAATCACCACCACACCAGTCACAGTGTCTCCAATCACCACCACACCAGTCACAGTGTTTCCAATCACCAACACACCAGTCACAGTGTCTCCAATCACCACCACACCAGTCACAGTGTCTCCATTCACCGTCACACCAGTAACAGTGTTTCCAATCACCAACACACCAGTCACAGTGTTTCCAATCACCAACACACCAGTCACAGTGTCTCCATTCACCGTCACACCAGTCACAGTGTTTCCAATCACTGCCACACCAGTCACAACCACAGTGTCATTATTAACTGATGAGTCATCAGCTGTCAGGAACATTTCCCGCTGACAGCTAAAAGTAAAAAAAAAAATTGGCAATTAAAAAATGTAAAAAACTTTATAGGGTCCCCCTTCAAATCCATACCAGGCCCTTTTTGAGCATGCAGCCCCCACAGGTCAAGAAAGGGGGGTGAGCCAACACCCCCCTCCTGAACCATATTAGGCCACTTGTCCTCAACATGATGGGGACAATGGCCCCTTCTTCAAGGGCCGGTGGTTGCGGGGGCCTGTGGGCAGGTTGTTGAAGCCCCCCCCCATGTGAATGAGTAGGGGTGCTACTCATTCACCAAAAAAGTGTAGTATAAAGAAAAGATATTAGTCAAATTTTGACAAGTCCTTAATTAAAAAAAAAAAAAAAAAAGATGGCCTGGTGTAGATCCATTGTCAATCACGATGCCTGGAGCTACTGCTAACCCGAAAAAAAAAATAATAACTTTTTTTAGACGGTGGGAGCCTTCGGTATTAGCATACCTTTTTTTCGGGGGGGGGGGGGGGGCGTGGTCTTGGTGGGCATTGTGATTGAGGGTTTTTTTTTTTAAAGTAAGGACTTGTCGAAAACTGTCTAATGTATTTTTTTACACTTCACATTTTTTTGGGGTGAATGGGTAATGAGTACTATATACCCCATACTCATTCACTTAAGGGGTGGGTTTTGGGGGCCCCTTGTTAAAGGTGGCTTCCATATTCTGATAAGCTCCCTCCCTGCAGACCCCCACAGCCACCGGCCAGGTTTGTGGGGAAGAGGCCCTTGTCCCCATCAACATCAAGAGTTCCCTCTGCCCCAAAGCACCCCCTCCCCATGCTAAGGGCATGTGGCCTGGTATGGTTCAGGAGGAGGGGGGCCACTCGCTCATTCCCTCCCTTTCCTTACCTGCTGGGATTCATGCTCTGATAGGGGTCTGGTATGGATTTTGGGGGGGGGGACCATTTTTTTCAAAATTTTAGCATGGGGTTTCCATCTAAATTCCCGATGGGCTGGGTATGCATTAAGGGGGACCCCACGCCATTTTATTTTTCTGATTTTTTTTATTTTTATTGCCAATTCTTGTTTTATATTTGGCTGTCAGCGAATAACCCTGTTGACAGCTAATGACTCATTGGTTGTTAAGGATGCGGTGGCTGCCCCTTTCTTAACCACACCTATTTATTAATGTTAGACTAGTGCTTCTTATACTATCAGGAAGAGATTGTCACATCCCTAATCTATCAGGAAAGCCCCATACCTGAACGAATCTTCTCTGATGCAGTGAGCAGCCTGTATGAAAGACATTTTCCTGTTATCCTCTTCCCCACTCAAACAGACCACAAACCCCAAAGAAGATGTTGTGTATGTTCCTAAAACAGAATTCATGATGGCACCTTATACTATTGTTCCCAATGTCCTGACTAGGGATGATCGAACGGTTCGGGTCGACCATCGGTTTGACCCGAACATTGACTGTTCGAAATTCGGTTGAATTCCGAACTTTTTGAAAAAGTTCGAAATTCGGCAACCAGAACCGACCAAAATGCAATGGGACAGGAACTGGGCTTTAAAAGCCTGTGATTGGACCAGAATCATTAGCAAAAGCCAATTGAGGGGGCAGGAGAATGTTAGGAATGTGATTGGAGTGACTATGGGGTCCAGAGGCCAATCATTAGTGAATACGCCCCCCAGTATATAACATAGCCCCGCCAAATCTCTAGCACTGTAATAGAGAGGCTGTGGAAGAGAGTGGAAGCATTTCTGTTACTCCTGCTGCAAAAGTGTCATTTAGCAATTATTAGTGTGAGGAAAGGGATATCTAGTGTAGTTAGGGTACTATATACCACTATAGTTATGTTCAATAATCTAGTTTCTGTAGGGAAAGTATTAAGTGTCAGGGTGACCGTAGTGTAGTGTAGGGTGAACTGACTCTGACTGCTATGGCAGGGTGACCAAACTCTTCCTTGTCAAGGTGACCGCTATAGGGAAAAGATTGTTTGTCTTAGAATTGCAGTAGAGCAGGGATAGTGCTCAACTCCTTTTACACCTGGCTGTTTTTGTTGCAGGCGTTTCTTTGGGCATTTTTTGGGCGTCTTTGGAGTCAAGCATGACATCTGTACTTCTGTGTAGGGGTATATATACACACACACTTATATGTATTTATACACATACACACATATAGGTGTGATAGGAGCGGAGCCCTATGCCTGCAAATAATTTCATTAGCGCAGGCATAGGGTTCCGCTACTTTCACACCTATATATGTGTATGTGTATATATACATATATGTGTGTGTGTGTATATACCCCTACACAGAAGTTCAGATGTCATGCCTGCCTCCAAAGATGTCCACAAAAAAGCCCAATAAATGCCTGCAACAAAAACGCCCAGGTGTGAAAGTAGCAGAGCCCCATCCCTGCTCTACTGCAATTCTAAGACAAACAATCTTTTTTCTTCTGGTTCTGGACATGCTACAGAGCTGAAACGTACACTTGTTAGACCCCAAAGAAATCTCATTTTTTTTTCAATAATTTTTCAATAATTGGCTCTCTATCAAAAATGACAATTTTTAAGAACTTTTTTGTATAATTAGTAGTCCCTAGGGCATGACCCAGAACCCTGGGCACTTTTTAGGGGCACTTATTGGGTTTTAGGGATTCAAAATGGTGTTTTTTGATTACTGAAGTTTACTGAATGATTTCAATGGGGTTCTGGAATCCGGACCCGAACTTTCGGGAAGTTCGGGTGTTCTGGTCAAACCGAACTTTTCAAAAGTTTGATCATCCCTAGTCCTAACCAGCCTGGACTCTGTATAGAGAGAGCTTCCGTCACTACTGCACTTCAATTCGATATCGGCAGAGATGTATAGTAACTAAGTAGAACTACTTCACTACTGTACTTAAGTACCGAAATGCGGTATCTGTACTTTCCTAGAGTAGAATTTTTTTCTCCTACTTCTACTTATACTTCACTACATTTTTTCGATGATTTCGATACTTCTACTCCGATAATTTTTTTTTTGTGCTGCATCGTTACTCGTTACTTTTGCCTTTCCCTTTTTCTTTTTTGTTTGGTTTCCCTCCTTACTGCTCTCTCCTACTCTTTCAATTATCCTCCCTATTCTGCCTTCCCCCCTCCCCTCCCCTTTTCTATAGGAAGGCAAAGATAAAGATACCCCCCTTTTTTATGGGTACCTGGTCTCTGGCCATTTGGGTAGCGTTTTTTCCGATCCAGGCTTCCGATGGGCCGGCGTGGAGTGCTCCCACATGCGCCTCTCGGCGCTCTGACACGTGTGGCGGCCTTCGGCCACTCCGCTCCTCCTCCCCTCCTTGTCTCCATTCGCTTACGTCTCAGCGCTGGGAGGCGGGGATTCCGGCGGCAGTGCAGTAGAGGCACGTGCGCATGTAAGGGGGGCTAAGTTTGTAGTGATCATAAAAAAAAGAGTCAAATGAAGTGCAAAAAAAGTGCAAGAAAAAATGTGCAGGGCGCTGGTGGGGGCGCCACAGGATCAGCTCGCACAGGGCGCTTGAACACCTAAGGCCGGCCCTGGTTGGGAGGTTCTTTCCTATTAACAGCAGATATGAAATTATATTCATCTTGTTTTATCACATATATATATATTTGAAGATTCACAATATTTTGAACTTTTTATTGACTTAGATTTCATACACTCTTCCTTTATTTCATTATTGGAATATATTGTTGTATATCACATTGGTTTATATATGATTTTGCGCACCAATAAGCTGTGGAGAAAAAAAAAACAGGCAGGGAAGAGAAGGAGGGGGAAGGGAGGGACTTTATCTGTTTTTTGTTTACAAAAAGTTACAGCCAAAGGAATTGTGATTGTCCTTTAGGTTAATCATTTGAAATAATAAAAAACAATATGATGTTCAAATTTTGACTTCTTTCTTTAATAACTACAAAACACAGTACTTATACTTTTACTTTCAGTACTTGAATAGAATTTTCTTTTTTCAAAACTACTGGTACTTTTAGTACTTAAGTAGCAATTTTTTTGAAAAAACTACTTGCAATACTTAAGTAAAAATGTTGAATACTTTAGTACTTCTACTTAAGTAACTTTTTCTGCGAGCACTTCCACTTCTACTTAAGTCACTTTTTGATCGAGCACTTGTACTTTTACTCAAGTAGAAATTTTGAGTACTTTATACAAGTCTGGATATCGGTGAAGTTATGGTGACAATATTTCCCTTGTCACTAACTGCCATTTCCCTGCCACGTTTCTGTCTGATGCTTGGACCCATTTGCTTTACTCCTGAACTGACCTCGGGCTGCACATCCACTATGCCTCTGGCTGTCGCTTTGACTCTTTATCCACCAAGTTTCTGCCTTCTTCCTGAACTGACCTCGGCCTGTTCATCACCTAAGCCTCTGCTTGCCGCCTCAACTGTGTTTATCCACCAAGTTTTTGCCTCTTTCCTTAACTGACCTTGGCCTGGTAATTGACCATGTTTTTTGCCTGCCTCCTGGACTGATCTTTTGCCCTCCCACTGTAGTAGGGGGATTTAACACAACACTTATGCATGTGAGGGAATCCAGAGTAGTGTTTCTGAGTGGAGAAAACGACATTTCTTTTCGTACATCACGGGACACAGAGCCATAAATCATAACATACTGTATGGGTTATATAGGCCACCTTCCGGGTCTTGCAGCCTCATAGGAAGTGAACACCGCCGGAAGTGTGCGTCCTGCTTCGTTTCTGGTTCCGGGTTCACCTCCCGTAACACCGGAAGTGCTGAAATCAATTACAGACATTACAAATATGCGGATGGTGATGGCACGGCTTTTACTCCAATCCAAGTGGACGCCTTCGTAAGGGGAAACGCGTCGGGTGGAGAAGCGGGGCTGTCACTCCTCGTGGACCGCGCTGCAGATCGGTCGCGAACATCTGATACATCTGTTCATTTTCATCCTACCCAATATAAGTGTGTTTCCTTTAATAAAAGTCCTATCTAGAGGATAATGCACTATTGCCTGCCTTCATTTTTGCTACATGGGGAGCTATTCTGTGGATATCCTTTGGAAGCGACCCTAGGGAGGAGGCGCTTATTCATACCACCAAGGAGACAGGGCAGGACCATTTAAGGAACGCTTACTCTTGGACAGCGGGGGAATCCAGGAACCCATCCCAAATCCTTTATCTGAGCATTGATTATGTGACATCCGGTAAAAGTCCACTCATACTTTTACACGGGGTGAAGGATTGGTCAGTGGGAAGATTCTTTGCTGTGCCTAATGGGTCTATAACTAGGGATGATCGAACGGTTTGGGTCGACCATCGGTTCGGCCCGAACATTGACTGTTCGAAGTTCGGCCGAATTCCGAACTTTTTGCTGAAAAAGTTCAGAATTCGGCAACCAGAACCGACCAAAATGCAATGGGACAGGAACTGGGCTTTAAAAGCCCGTGATTGGACCAGAACCATCAGTAAAAGCCAATTGAGGGGGCAGGAGGATGCTAGGAATGTGATTGGAGTGACTAGGGGGTCCAGAGGCCAATCATTAGTGAATACGCCCCCCAGTATATAAGATAGCCCCCGCCAAATTCCTAGCATTGTAATACAGGGACGTGGAAGAGAGTGGAAGCAGTTCTGTTACTTCTGCTTCAAAAGTGTCATTTAGCAATTATTAGTGTGAGGAAAGGGATATCTAGTGTAGTTAGGGTACTATTTTCCACTATAATTACATTCAATAATCTAGTTTCTGTAGGGAAAGTGTTAAGTATAAGGAGACCGTAAAACACAAAATTGCCGCGCTAAGGATATCAGACAAAATAAATAAAATTCTATAGCAGGAAAAGCAGCCACACTAATCTGGAACAATACAGATCATAAAAATATAAAACAGCATCTGTGGCGCTAAACCTTAACATACAGTCCCAAATGAATGAGAAAAGGAACAGCAGTCCATAAAGGTGCATCCCAAACTTGTAAAAGGATGAGGCAGCTTCTGAACCGAAATCCCACCACCGGACAGCACACCAATCACCACTCCTTACCAACTGAAATGGATCCCCATAACAGAGATCTCACAAGCCCCTCTAAATGCGAACCAGAGAACCAGACGATCCCGCTCTCCAATCTCGGATAGGTAGACAGCCCACGTGTCACCGCTCAGCCAATCCCCTGAGACTGTAGTGTAGTGTAGTGTAGGGTGAACTGACTCTGACTGCTATGGCAGGGTGACAAAACCCTTCCATGTCAGGGTGACCGCTATAGAGAAAAGATTGTTTCTCTTAGAACACTTACAGAACAGGATGGTGGCTTCTCCCCTGTCACCCTGCTTTTTGTTGCAGGCGTTTATAGGGCTTTTTTGAGGACATGTTCTTCCTTGTCAGGGTGACCGCCGTAGAAAAAAGATTGTTTGTCTTAGAATTGCAGTAGAGCAGGGATAGGGCTCCACTCCTTTTACACCTGGCTGTTTTTGTTCCAGGCGTTTCTTTGGGCATTTTTTGGGCGTCTTTGGAGTCAAGCATGACATCTGTACTTCTGTGTAGGGGTATATATACACACACACATGTATGTATATATACACATACACATATATATAGGTGTGAAAGTAGCAGAAACCTATGCTTGCGCTAATGAAATAATTAACAGGCATATGTCTCCGCTCCAATAACACCTATATATGTGTATGTGTATATATACATATATGTGTGTGTGTGTATATACACCCCTACACAGAAGTTCTGATGTCATGCCTGACTCCAAACATGTCCTCAAAAAAGCCCAATAAAACACCTGCAACAAAAAGCCGGGTGTAAAATTAGCGAAGCTACTAACCTGTTCTATATTAATTCTAATACAAACTATCTTTTTTTCTGGTTCTGTACATGCTACAGAGCTGAACCTTCACAGGTACACTTTTTAGACCCCCCAGACACTAAATCCAAAGAAATCTTTTTTTTCTTCTTCATATGACGTCATCTGTGACATGAGGGGGGCGGGGCCTCCCGATGACGTCATCGGGGGCCACGCCCACAATGGCTATATAACAAGCTGTAGAGACCGGAGACCGGCATAATCATCGGAGACATCGTCAGAGGAGGACCGGAGGAAGAAGAAGAAGAAGAAGAAGAGAAGAGCCGAGGGCAAAAGAGCGGACAGCAAAAGAGCAGAAGACCAGAAGACAAGGAGAGGGAGAAGACCAGAGCAGAGAAGAACAGATGAAGATTTTTAATAAACTTTCCAAATCGTCTCTTGTCGTTATTTACATACACTGCCAGTTATGGGGTGAATGGGTAGGGGTACAGTGTCCCCCATACCCATTCACATAGGGAGGGGGTCCGGGATTTGGGGGGCCCCCTTGTTAAAGGGGGCTTCCAGATTCCAATGAGCCCCCTGCCTGCAGACCCCCACAACCACCGGCCAGGGTTGTGGGGATGAGGCCCTTGTCCCCATCAACATGGGGGCAAGGTGCTTTGAGGTGGGGGGTGCAGAGCTCCCCCTGCCCCAAAGCACCAACACCCCCCATGTTGAGGGCATGTGGCCTGGTATGGTCCAGGGGGGGTGGGGCTCGTCCCCTCCCCCTTCCTGCCCTACCGGGCTGCATGCTCGGTTAAGGGTCTGGTATGGATTTTGGGGGGACCCCACGCCGTTTTTTTGGCGTGGGGCTACCCTCAAATTCCATACCAGACCCGAAGGGCCCGGTTTGAAACCTGGGGGGGACCCCCACGCAGTTTTTTTTCCCATTTTTGGCGTGGAGTTCCCCCTCAAGATTCTCACAGTGCAAGTCGCGCCGCAAGTCGGATCCGACTTGCGGTGCGACTTCCATTCAAATCAATAGGCTCCCATAGGGAACCATTGATTTTGAATGGAAGAAAAAAAACTTATAACGTGGCTGAACGTAGGTTCATCATGTTCGGTCACGTTTAGTCACGTTCGGCCGCGTTTCTGCGTTTGAAACGCTGGGAAACACACGTTCAAACGCAAATAATTGCGTTCCAAAAAACGTCCCTGAACTCAACTGCCTGCAAATGACTGTAAATGACCCTGTGTACATGGACAGATAAGATAAAATGTAGATGGGTTCAGGGGCTTCTGAAAAAAAACGTCCAACTGCTTCTAAACGGCCATTTACAAAGTCCCGTGTACATGGAGCCTTAGAGACAACAAAAACCTCTTTTTCCTCCCTAGGCTCATTGAGCCCTCCTCAGAGTCCTCGGTCATTTCCCATGCATCCACTCTTGGAGAAAGAAGTGTATAATGACTGGGATCATCCAGATAGGATGTTTGTTCCTCCTAAAAGGTTTTTATTGTTGTATTTTATGGGGGATACGTTTTCTAAGAAATTGAATATTCCCTCTGTGGATGCAGCCATTTCTTCAGTTAACAACTTTTTAACCTATCCTGTGGATAATGCCCAGATTTTTAAAGATCCAGCGGATAAAAAGTTGGAATCTTTATTGAAAGCCTCCTTTGCGCTTGCAGGTTCTGCAGTCCATCAGCAGTAGCAGTAAAGCGAGTGTCCAAGACATTTCCTTCTCAAGGAGAGACTGTGGAAGATCCGTCAAATCTACCTCGCACTTTGTGTTTCGCAGTAGATGCTCTTACGGACTCCATAAGGCAAATGTCACAATTTGCTCTGATGCCATTGCATGTGAGCAGAATTCTTTGGTTAAAGAGTGTAATCACCATGTAAAAAATTACTGGCTAGCTTCCCCTTTCAGGGAAAATGCCTTTTTGGTGATGATCTGGATAAGTATATCCAAAAGATCTGGGGTGGGGGGAAGAGTACGTGCTACTTGTAAAGAGGAAGAGCAGGCGTCCTTCCGTAAAGATCCTCAGCACACACAGTAATACCAGCGCTTCCAGTTCCAGGCAGTGGAATCCGTCTGCATCCGGACCCAAGCCTTCGGAGCAAGGTGGGAATAATCCCTGGGCACAGAGATCAGCCAAGTCTTCCTCTGAGCCCTCTCAGTGAAAGGGCTCCCCCACTAGCCTGGGTGGGGGGGAAGGCTCCTGCAGTTCTCAGGGGCATGGGTGGAGTTAATTCAAGACAACTGGGTTGTCTCCACCATTTCACAGGGATACAAGCTGGAATTTCAGGTGTTCCCACATCCTCAGTTTGTAAGGTCAAATATGCCAACAGATCCCCTAAAAGAAAGATCTCAGGCATTGGACCAGCTGAGAGCTCAGAGGGTGATAACCGAGGTTCCAGAGAACGAAATGTTCAAGGGCTTTTGGTCAAACCTATTCATAATCCCTAAACCAAACGGGGATGGGAGACCTATTTTGGATCTGAAGGCGCTGAATCAGTTTCTGAATGTTCGTTCTTTCCCCATGGAATCAGTTCATTCAGTCATAGCCTCCCTGAAGGGAAAGGAATTTCTAGCATCCATAGACATCAAGGATGCATATCTGCATGTGCCTATATGTCAGACCCATCAAAGGTTCCTTCGGTTTGCAATTGGAAACCATCATTTCCAATTTGTGGCCCTGCCCTTCGGGTTGGCCACAGCTCCAAGAGTGTTCACAAAAATCCTAGCTCCAGTATTGGGTGTTCTAAGGTCCCGAGGGATATCGATAAAAGGATATCTGGACGATCTATTACTAATAGACCGATCGGCATTGGCTCTAAGCCGAAATGTCGTTCAGATGGTACATTTCTTTGAACATCTGGGTTGGATACTGAACTTAGCAAAGTCAGCATTACAGCCAGTCCAGCGTCTGGAATACCTGGGGCTTCTTGTCGACATGGTACAGGCAAAGATATTCTTGCCAGCAAGAAGTATCTCAGACCTGAAGAATCAGGTTTGGTCTATAGTAAGACTGAGATATGAGGCAATTCCCTATGCTCAATTCCATGCCAGACCCTTGCAGAACAACGTTCTGTCTGCGTGGAACGTCAAAATTCAGTCCTTGGACTGGTCCATATCTCTGCTACCAAGAGTATGACAAAGTCTGAATTGGTGGTTGTTGACCTGAAATCTGGAGAAGGTTAGATCCTTTCTTCCAGTGACCTGGAAGGTGGTGACTACAGATGCCAGTCTCTCCAGCTGGGTAGCGGTTCTGGAGGAAGCCACTGTCCAGGGGAAATGGTCTTGGGTAGAGAGTAGGGTTGAGCGAACACCTAGATGTCCGTGTTCGACGGGTTCGGCCGAACTTTAAAAAAAAGTCCGGGTCCGTGTCCCGGACTTTTACCGAACTTTTCCCGGACACCGAACCCCATTGAAGTCAATGGGGACCCGAACTTTAAGGCACTAAAATGGCTCTAAAACACCAAAGGAAAGGGCTAGAGTGCTGCAAATGGCAGCAAAACGTAATTAAGAGCATGGCAAGTGCTCTGCAAACAAATGTGGATAGGGAAATAACTTAAAACAACAAAAAAAAAACAGAAAAATAAAACAATGTTCTTCTTCATCTCTGAAGGACGAGGCCCATATGGAGTAGGAGGGAGGTTGAGGTGGTGGTGGATGTGGCGGTGACTAGACATATGCCGGTTTTCGGTAATTCGATATATCGCGGTATTGCATAGCCACGGTATTGTTATTGTGGCATTTTTAAAATACCGAGTTTCTCTGTCAAGTCTGCCTGACTTGTGAATTGATACATTTCAGTGAGCTGGATGACTCATTCACTCACTCAGCTAACACCTTTCAGCATTAAGTCTCCTAACTATAAACAAAAATGATTACATTTGTATCTTTTCCTTCCCTCTGCCAGGGAGAAAGGAAGTTTAACCTCTTAAAGACTGGATCTTTTTCTGACACTTGCAGCTTGCAAGTTAAAATCAGTTTTTTTTTTGCTAGAAAAGTACTTAGAACCCCCAAACATTTTATATATTTTTTTAGCAGAGACCCTACAGAATAAAATGGCGATTGTTGTAATATTTTATGTCACACTGTATTTGCGCAGCAGTCTTTCAAACGCAATGATTAGACTTTAATGAATAAAAAAAAAAAAAAAAACGTAACAGTAAAGTTATCCCAATTTTTTTTTTTTTTGTTACACAGAGAATCGTGAGAGAATCGTGATCTTTATTCCAAGCTAAAAAATCGTGATTCTCATTTTGGCCAGAATCGTGCAGCTCTAATATATATATATATACACACACACACGCCTAGCAGCCCACATTACATTATTATAGAGCCATCAAGCAGTGTCTGGCCTACCTGGTGATGACTGGTCCTGGCGCTCTGATCCGATGGCCTGGTCTTTAAAGGGGCAAATCCTTGCGATCCAGAAGTGGTTAAACCTGCAGGAGGACCGGTGTTTTTATCTATTAATGACTTTACTATTGCTTTAGGCCTGGTTCACATGTATGCGGGTTGGTGGTTCACATGTATGCGGGTTGGCGGTTCACATGTATGCGGGTTGGCGGCCCACATTTGCACAGGCATAGCAGCCCATTGATTTGAACGGGCTGCTATGCCCTCATTTTCCGCAGAAAAAAGGTGCATGCAGCATTTTTTTTAAATTCAGTGGCCTTGAAATCCATCCTGCTTTTGCACCATGCGACTAACCTGCAGTTCCTGCTCTGGCAAGCTTTCTGCATTTTTTGTATACGTGGGCACGGCATTTAAAAATAAACAGTTTGCGTGTGCAGCAACGGCAGGTAAGTCGCATGGTGCAAAAGAAGGATGGATTTCATGGCCACTGCATTTTTTTAAATTCTGCATGCACCTTTTTTCAGCTGAAAACGCAGGCATAGCAGCTCAAGCCCATTCACATCAATGGGCTGCTATGCCTGTGCAAATGTGGGCCCCCAACCCGCATACATGTGAACCACCAACCCGCATACATGTGAACCACCAACCCGCATACATGTGAACCAGGCCTAAAGCAATAGTAAAGTCATTAATAGATAAAAACACTGGTCCTCCTGCAGGTTTAACCAATTAATGACTTTACTATTGCTTTAGGCCTGGTTCACATGTATGCGGGTTGGGGGCCCACATTTGCACAGGCATAGCAGCCCATTGATGTGAATGGGCTTGAGCTGCTATGCCTGCGTTTTCAGCTGAAAAAAGGTGCATGCAGAATTTAAAAAAATGCAGTGGCCATGAAATCCATCCTTCTTTTGCACCATGCGACTTACCTGCCGTTGCTGCACACGCAAACTGTTTATTTTTAAATGCCGTGCCCACGTATACAAAAAATGCAGAAAGCTTGCCAGAGCAGGAACTGCAGGTTAGTCGCATGGTGCAAAAGCAGGATGGATTTCAAGGCCACTGAATTTTAAAAAAATGCTGCATGCACCTTTTTTCTGCGGAAAATGAGGGCATAGCAGCCCATTCAAATCAATGGGCTGCTATGCCTGTGCAAATGTGAACCACCAACCCGCATACATGTGAACCAGGCCTAAAGCAATAGTAAAGTAATTTATAAACAACACCTCCTTCAGGTTTAACCACTTCTTGACCACAAGGATTTGCCCTCTTAATGACCAGGCCATCGGATCGGAGCCGAGCGCCAGAACCAGTTATCACCAGTTAGGCCAGACACTGCTTGATGACCTATTTTAGGCCTGGTTCACAGAGTCTGTACTGACTGACTATATAATAATGTGCATAAGTGAACCAAAGCCCCTAAATTCAGCAATGAAATTGAAGTGAGGTGGAAATTTAATAATTTAAATTTAATAATAGAATACCGTGATAATACCGTATACCGTGGCAAAACCTTAATCAATTAATCGCAGCATGAAAATCTGATACCGTCACAAGCCTAGCGGTGACATAGGCGTGCGCACAGGGTGTGCTGGGTGTGCCTGGGCACACCCTAATCACCTAGGGCACATAGCATTGCCAGTGAGGAGATGGGAAAGATCTCCCTGGGACCTGCTCTGCTCTATTTCTCCTTGCCTACAGGTACATGGCCCCGATACATTACTCTCCCTGCTGGCAAACACATGCATGTGTATTTCAACTTTGGGGTGCACACCTTAATGCAATAGGCTGCGCACACCTATGGGCGGTGTAGGTGGAAGCGGCGGTGGAGGAGGACCAGGGCCGGATTAAGAGCATCATGGTCTTGGTGCTGAGGATTTTGAAGGGCCTTAAGGGCCGTGCCTTGCCATGCACCCAGAGGAGGAAGGGTGCAGCCATGCATGCCTAATTCAACATGGGATGCTGTCTCTGAAGCCCATAAACACATCCATGCATCGCCAACTGTCCCTCCTTGTCCGGCCTTCACGCTGTGTGGGGAGGTTCTGAGGGTGCTGCCTGGGGAAGCGAGCATAGAAGCCAGACTTCTGTGTTTACAAGTGACAGAAGAGCGGTAACAGTGAATATGGCCAACCCGGGGCCTATATAAAAGGTAGGGGCCTGGAGCTGCAGCTCCAATAGCCCCTACATTAATCTGTCCCTGAGGAGGAGGACGAGGTAGCCAACACTGCTTCTTTTCAAAAATTTTAAATGAGGGTACACCCCAAAAGAGTGAGAAAGAGCAAAAATGGAACAATGGGTGGGTAAGGTCGGTATCCATTGCTATTCTGCATAAGGTACGGAAAAGTCCCGTGGGATCCATGCCTGGTTCATTTTAATGAACGTGAGCTTGTCCACATTGTCTCTGGACAGGCGGCTGCGCTTGTCTGTTATAACGCCCCCAGCCGTGCTAAATACCCGTTCAGATAATACACTGGCTGCAGGGCACGCCAGCACCTCCAAGGCGTAAAGGGCAAGCTCAAGCCATGTGCCCAATTTGGAGACCCAGAAGTTGAAGGGGGCAGACCCGTCATTCACTACATGTAGGCGTGTGCACACATACTGCTCCACCATGTTGGTAAAATGCTGCCTCCTGCTAAGACGTTCCATCTGAGCTGCTGGTGCTGCTGTTTGTTGTGGCGTGCTGACAAAGCTTTTCCACATTTCGGCCATGCTAACCCTGCCTTCTGAGGTGCTGGCGGTGCCCTGGTTGCGTTGGCGACCTCCTCCTCCTCCTCCTCTGCCTTGTGCTTCCACTGTGGCCCCGCTGTCAGATGGGAATGCCAGCAGCATGGCGTCTACCAGCGTGCGCTTGTACTCGCGCATCTTGCGATCGCGCTCCAGTGAGTGAATTAAGGACGGTACGTTGTCCTTGTAACGGGGATCCAGCAGCGTGGCCACCCAGTAATCAGCACAAGTTAGAATGTGGGCAACTCGGCGGTCGTTGTGGAGACACTGCAGCATGTAATCGCTCATGTGTGCCAGGCTGCCCAGAGGCAACGAAAGGCTGTCCTCTGT
Source organism: Pelophylax lessonae (assembly GCF_965119305.1). Lineage (NCBI taxonomy): Eukaryota > Metazoa > Chordata > Amphibia > Anura > Ranidae > Pelophylax > Pelophylax lessonae. The sequence continues at coordinate 76,619 of NW_028120130.1, read as the reverse complement.
GGGAGGTGTATCGTCCGTGTCCTCTGTATCCCCCCAGCCACGCACCAGTGATGGCCATGAGCTGGCCTGGGTGCCACCCTGCTGTGAACATGGTTCCATCTCCTCCTCCAGCTCCTCCTCCTCCTCATCCTCCTCATCCTCCAGAACTGTGCCCCTGCTGGACAATTGCGTCCCTGGCGTTTGCGTGTGCAGGAACCCACCCTCGGAGCCCCTTGCGAATGACTGCCCTGAAAGCCTTGGAAATGTTACCTCTTCATCCTCCTCCTCCTCCTCATCCTGTGCCACATCCTCTTCCATCATCGCCCGAATTGTTTTTTCAAGGAGGCATAGAAGTGGGATAGTTAAGCTGAGAACGGCGTCATTGCCACTGGCCATGTTGGTGGAGTACTCAAAACAGCGCAACAAGGCACACAGGTCTCGCATGGAGGCCCAGTTAAATTAAATAGCGGAATAGAAAATATGATCCAAAAAAAGTGTATGTATATCACACGTACACAACCACACTGGGCCCCAATTACTATTGTTTGTACCCCTAAAAGGCTAGATGAGGAGTAGGGGGAGTATGGAACAGGCAGCACCCTCAAACCTTCAGAAGTATGAGATGAACCCCAACAACTTGGAAAGGTGGATCTCTCTCACACGTACCGACACAGACTATCCCGCAATTCAATTGATCCTCAAAGGTTTTTATTGAATAGCGGAATAGGAAATATGATCAAAAAAAGTGTATGTATCTCGCACGTACACAACCACACTAGGCCCCAATTACTATTGTTTGTACCCCTAAAAGGCTAGATGAGGAGTAGGGGGGGTATGGAACAGGCAGCACCCTCAAACCTTCAGAAGTATGAGATGAACCCCAACAACTTGGAAAGGTGGATCTCTCTCACACGTACCAACACAGACTATCCCCCAATTTAACTGATCCCCAAAGGTTTTTGATTAAATAGCGGAATAGAAAATATGATCCCAAAAAAGTGTATGTATATCACACGTACACAACCACACTAGGCCCCAATTACTATTGTTTGTACCCCTAAAAGGCTAGGAGTAGGGGGAGTATGGAACAGGCAGCACCCTCAAACCTTCAGAAGTATGAGATGAACCCCAACAACTTGGAAAGGTGGATCTCTCTCACACGTACCAACACAGACTATCCCCCAATTTAACTGATCCCCAAAGGTTTTTGATTAAATAGCGGAATAGAAAATATGATCCCAAAAAAGTGTATGTATATCACACGTACACAACCACACTAGGCCCCAATTACTATTGTTTGTACCCCTAAAAGGCTAGGAGTAGGGGGAGTATGGAACAGGCAGCACCCTCAAACCTTCAGAAGTATGAGATGAACCCCAACAACTTGGAAAGGTGGATCTCTCTCACACGTACCAACACAGACTATCCCCCAATTTAACTGATCCCCAAAGGTTTTTGATTAAATAGCGGAATAGAAAATATGATCCCAAAAAAGTGTATGTATATCACACGTACACAACCACACTAGGCCCCAATTACTATTGTTTGTACCCCTAAAAGGCTAGGAGTAGGGGGAGTATGGAACAGGCAGCACCCTCAAACCTTCAGAAGTATGAGATGAACCCCAACAACTTGGAAAGGTGGATCTCTCTCACACGTACCAACACAGACTATCCCCCAATTTAACTGATCCCCAGAGGTTTTTGATTAAATAGCGGAATAGAAAATATGATCCCAAAAAAGTGTATGTATATCACACGTACACAACCACACTAGGCCCCAATTACTATTGTTTGTACCCCTAAAAGGCTAGGAGTAGGGGGAGTATGGAACAGGCAGCACCCTCAAACCTTCAGAAGTATGAGATGAACCCCAACAACTTGGAAAGGTGGATCTCTCTCACACGTACCAACACAGACTATCCCCCAATTTAACTGATCCCCAAAGGTTTTTGATTAAATAGCGGAATAGAAAATATGATCCCAAAAAAGTGTATGTATATCACACGTACACAACCACACTAGGCCCCAATTACTATTGTTTGTACCCCTAAAAGGCTAGATGAGGAGTAGGGGGAGTATGGAACAGGCAGCACCCTCAAACCTTCAGTATGAGATTGTGTTCACTGTACCCCACAAAGATTGAGTTCACTGCACCCCACAATGATTGTGTTCACTGCACCCCACAAAGATTGTGTTCACTGCACCTCACAAAGATTGTGTTCACTGTACCCCCCAAAGATTGTGTTCACTGCACCCCACAAAGATTCTGTTCACTGTACCCCACAAAGATTGTGTTCACTGCACCCCAAAAAGATTGTGTTCACTGCACCCCAAAAAGATTGTGTTCACTGCACCCCAAAAAGGATGTTGTTCACTGCACCCCAAAAAGATTGTGTTCACTGCACCCCACAAAGATTGTGTTCACTGCACCCCAAAAAGATTGTGTTCACTGCACCCCAAAAATGATTTTGTTCACTGCACCCCAAAAAGGATTTTGTTCACTGCACCCCAAAAAGGATGTTGTTCACTCCACCCCAAAAAGATTGTGTTCACTGCACCCCAAAAAGATTGTGTTCACTGCACCCCACAAAGGATTTTGTTCACTGCACCCCAAAAAGATTGTGTTCACTGCACCCCAAAAAGGATGTTGTTCACTGCACCCCAAAAAGGATTTTGTTCACTGCACCCCAAAAAGATTGTGTTCACTGCACCCCACAAAGGATTTTGTTCACTGCACCCCACAAAGATTGTGTTCACTGCACACCAAAAAGGATTGTGTTCACTGCACCCCAAAAAGATTTTGTTCACTGCACCCCAAAAAGATTGTGTTCACTGCACCCCAAAAAGATTGTGTTCACTGCAGCCCAAAAAGATTGTGTTCACTGCAGCCCAAAAAGATTGTGTTCACTGCAGCCCAAAAAGATTGTGTTCACTGCAGCTCACACACAGAAAAATGGATGTGGATCACTGACACCTGCCTATCTCCAATCCCACACCACACAGCAATATCGATTGTAGTTTGTAGAACACAGTTTCCCTAAAATTCAGCAGACTCTGTCCCTAACAGGATTGAGAAGAGATCGTAGATCAGGATTGAGTGCAGACCCCACCCCCCACACAGCAATATCGATTGTAGTTTGTAGAAGACACTGACCCTATATAATTCACTTCAATTGATTTTTATTTGGTTTTCACAAAAAGGAAACAAACACATGGGAAACACAATAGATTAACGCAAATTAATAATAAAAGAAAAAGAAAAAAAAAAAAGAAAAAAAAAAAAAAAAAACTATTGATGTAATATGTTGATCACAGTACATTATGACATTGTATATAGCAAGAACAGGAGACAAAGAAGGCCAATATTGTATACATTCAGGGCCCAAGAGACTACCTAGAAAATATGTAGGAAATACAATGGGAGTACCCCGAAAATAGAACAAAAGAACAAAAAAATGCCAAGATAGGTACCGTAGGAAGCACCATCATGCTCTGAGTCACACCATCCGCCTTCCTCAATTCTTCCGTTAGACACTGTGAAAGTAGGAACTTTGTTGCCAGAGAAGCCAAGCTGTGTGAAATCGATTACTGCGAGACACTGAATAGGCATATGCCTTTTCCAAAGAGTATTGCTGATTGACTAAACCTATTACCTCTATATGAGAAGGGGCTATAGGTTGTTTCCAACATCTAGCAATTACCGTTTTAGCTGCTATCAGTATATGTATAAATACTGTTCTGATATGAAATGGTATATTTTCAATACCCAAAAATAGTAACGCTATTGCGGGTTCAGGTTTGATCAATATGCCCGAAACTTCAGAAAGTACTTCAAAAATTTTCCTCCAAAAACTAATAAGGCTTTTACAGGACCAGAATATATGAAAAATTGTGCCAGTTTGGTCGCACTCACGCCAGCACAATGGATCATATTTAGGGTATATTAAGGATAGACGGTAGGGGGACAGGTACCATCTAATAACTATTTTTTGGAATTGTTCCCAATGTGTTACACATTGTGTTACTTTATAAGACATTCGTATCGCCCATCTCCATTGCTCATTGGAGAAGCACAAACCGAGGTCTCTTTCCCATTTCATCATATAGGATGATTTAGTAAAAGTGAGTTTCTGCTGTAGTTGGTTATAAAACACCGATATCCCTTTAAGCTTTGAATTTGGATCTGTAAGATATTTCCAAAGTGTTTGGGGAATTTCAAGTTTAGGGAGTGGGTGTTTAGATATGAAGCTCACTATACTGATGTAAACAAAAACATCCTTAAAGGTGAGTGAAAATTCTCGTTGAAGGGCGGCAAAGGGCTTAATAACATTATTTTGGTATAGTTGTGTCACTGTGTCAATACCTGCTGCCACCAATTTTTTAATATGGACATTAGGGAGCAAAATGCACATTGTCGATAAGGGTATGGGAACTGATATGTTATTTGGCTGTGATTGTAACTGTAATTGAGCAATTAGATAACGCCAGGACTGTAGAGAAGCTCTTACTGTTAACGGAAGAGTCTGAATTATTATAGGTTTCCACATATCTGCCAAAAGTAATGTATATAGATCCTGTGAGTTAGATAATGCGGCTTCAATCGGAAGCCACGGAAGAGATATTTTATGAGTTCTATGGGTAAACCAATACTGTAAAGGAGCCAAACGAGATGCATGATAATAGTCCTCGAGGCATGGTAGTCCCAATCCACCAACTGATTTGTGTCGTATCATATGTAGATAAGCACATCTTGCACGTTTCCCCTGCCAAACGAAGGTGCGCAGAAGTTTGTTGAGCGAATTAATATAGTGTTTAGGAATATGGGTCGGAAGTGCACGAAAAATATACACTATCTTAGGGAGGCACGTCATTTTAAATGCAGCTATTCTTCCAGCCCATGATAGTTCCGTCTTCTTTAGTTTATTAGTATCATTGGAGATGGAAGTTATCAGTGATCGCAGGTTAAGTGTCTGTAGCCCTGAAGTCGGGAATGTCAAGGTTATACCCAAGTATTGCAAGGCTTGGGGGGTCCATGTATAGGGTAGTTTTTGCTTAAGATGGCTAAGTGCGTGGCCCTGTATACCCATATTTAGGATGATTGATTTATCAAAATTAACTTTATAGTAGGAAATATTGCTAAATATCTGCAAAGTATCATGAACAGCAGGTAAGGACACGATGGGGTTCGTCAAGCTCAAGATTATATCATCCGCAAAGAGCGTGATGGTATGTTGTAGGTGCTGAATTTTAAAGCCAGAGACCCTAGAGTTTTGTCTTAGCGTTTCCGCCAAGGGTTCGATCAGTAAGTTAAATATTAAAGGGGAAAGTGGGCATCCCTGGCGCGTGCCATTTAATATTGGAAAAGTTTTAGATAGGATGCCCGCAGAGAGCACTCGAGCGGTTGGAGATACATATAAGCTCATAATAGCCGAGAAGATTGGTCCATTAAAACCAAACTTTCTCAATACTGCCCTCATATACCCCCAATGGACACGGTCAAACGCCTTCTCTGCATCTATTGATAAGAGCAGAGAAGGCGTTTTAGTGCGCTCTGCCTGATGGAGCAGGTTAATAACTCGCCTTGTAGCGTCAGGGGCCTGTCTCCCCTTGACGAACCCCATCTGGTCCTCCTTTATCAAAGTGGGTAGAATTAATGCGATCCTATTGGCTATAAGTTTAGCGTATAACTTGGTGTCACTGTTCAAGAGAGATATCGGCCTATAGCCGGCAGGATCAGAGGGAGATTTACCAACTTTAGGGATTGTAATTATATTAGCTTGTAACATTTCAGTGGGTAATGTACCCAACTTAACCGTACTCAAAAAAAGATTCAACAGGTGGGGTGCTAGTTGATCTTGCAAGGACCTGAGGTATTCATTTGTGAATCCATCAGGGCCTGGGGACTTATTTAGGGGCATAGTTGCGAGTGTATCAGTCACTTCTTTGATAGTAAATGGTCTATTCAATTGTGTTAATTTGTCGGTTGGCAAAGTCGGAAGATGGAGGTTATGTAAGAAGTCGCGAATGGATGCGTCCGTCGGTTGAGGGGTGTCTTTGTCCAGCTTAAGACTATATAGAGTGCTGTAGTAATCAGCGAACGCATCCGCTATCTCTTGTGGGTGTAAGTGTTTGTTTCCCGTATGTGGATGCACAATACTTTCGATCCTGGTTTTAACTCTCTTCGTCTTAATCCTAGATGACAGAAATTTGCCTGCTTTATTATGTGCAGAATAATACTGCATGTGGAGGTGTGCTAGCATGTTTTCATGACGTTCCAACAAGAGTCTTCTAAGGTCAACACGGAGGGAACTCAGTCTAGAGGCATTGGATGGGGAAGGGGTCTTTTTATTCGCAGTATCCAAGGCTTGGATATCGCGAATAAGATCTTCCATTTTGCGATTGAGCCTCCTCCTCAGCTTAGCCCCTAGCTGAATGAGGAGTCCTCTCGCAAAGGCCTTATGTGTGATCCACAGCAATGCCGGATCTATATCCGGTGTATTGTTGATAGAAAAAAATTCCTCCATCTGGGCTTTCAAAAATTTAAGGGATTCAGGGTCTGATAAAACGGAGTTGTTACATCTCCATATAAATGTGGTCGGGGAGACAGGACGATGGGACAATGACATGTGGATTGCTGCATGGTCTGACCATGTTATCGGAGAAATAGATGTGCGAGTGACATACGGTAGTGTTTGTATGTCAACTAGAAACATATCAATTCTACTGTAGGAATTATGGCTCACAGAAAAGTAGGAATAATCCCTCTCCTCTGCGTGCTGGTAACGCCACACATCATGGAGCCCTTCAGCATGGATGAATGTAGCCAAGGAAGAACCCGATGATCTTCCTTTGGATGAAGCATCCATACCGTGGTTTGCCACCATGTTAAAATCTCCACAGACAATTAATCTTCCTGATTTAAATTTGTTAATTTTTACCCACAGTTTACGGAAGAACCTCAATTGGTGCGTATTGGGGGCATACACATTTACTATGGTATATAGGCAATTATCAATAGTGCAATTAAGTATAATATAGCGACCTTCTGTGTCCAATACCACCCTATTGGAGGTGAAGGACACTGAATCTCTAATTGCCACTAATACTCCTCTTTTTTTTTCCCCTGCTGAGGATTGAAAAATGTGCGGGTAATCCCTGTGGGAGCATCTCGGGCTGTGGTCAAGCCGAAAATGTGTCTCTTGAATAGCAAGAATATCTGCCCTATGGGAGCCTGCTTCCTTCCACATGGAGTACCTCTTAACAGGGTGATTCAACCCTCTAACATTCAAAGATAATAATTGTAAAGACATAGTAGTACATTCCGTTTTGGAACATGGGTTTGTAGATATATGTTAAAAGAATAGCACCTTAGATGTGTATTAAATTTGATAGCCTCTGGACAGTGCCAAATTGCAATTGAGGTGATTCGGTCCGCATAGGACAAAAGGTAAGAAAGAAAAAAAAAAAAAAAAAGAAAAAATACCGTTCGTCCGATCTTAAGTATCGGTCTGAAGGGTGGACCAGAGCATGATGGTGTCTCGTATCGATCGTGGCATACAACTTCGCATAATCCTCGTAAACCTGTTCTGCAAAGAAAAAAACAAGAACAAAAGGGAGTAAGAGGAGAAAAATAAAAAGGAAAGAAAAAAAAAAACCAGCATGTGAGCATACAAACTATCATACGGACAAACACTACATATATAAAAAAAAACCAGGCCCAAACAGACCAAGTGCGCAGCTGTAGCTGCATCTTCAACGGGAGGAAAAAATAAGCACGATGTAGAGTGCTATTCAAAAGGAAAAAGAAAAAAAAAAAAACACGATGTAGGGTGTTTATTTAAAGACAGGGAGTCTCCTTCCGTCCAGCTCAAAAAAAAGAGAGAAAAAGAAAAAAAAAAAATGGTAGTCCTCATTTGTGACGTTGAGTGGATCTGGAAGAGCGATTGGCTACCCTATATAATTCAGCAGACTCTATCCCTAAAATGCCTACAACTCGCCCTGCCTAAACACTCCGACCTGTCCCTCAATTCTATCCGGACACAAATGGTTTTTTCCTGCCTATCTTTCCCTAATCAGCAGCCAGCACGTTGATGTGTGCTCTGTCCCTGAATCTAAGCAGCATAATGACGCCGCTGCGGCTGCCTCGAACTTATAAAGACTTGGTCACATGCTTCAGACGGCCAATCACAGCTACTGAGACATTTGCAGGCATGGCTGGGATGGCTTAAGGCACACCAGTTAAACGATTGTTGATTGGCTGTTGAAAGCCCGCCATGAAAAGAGCGCCAAAGCATGCAAAACCCGGAAATAAAACGACCGAACACGGATTTTTACCCGAACATACAGTAAAGTGTCCGTGTCCGTGTTCGGGTACAAAAAATCCAATTATTCGGTACGAACACGAATAATACAGTCCGTGTTCGCTCAACACTAGTAGAGAGTTGTCTCCCCATCAACATTTTGGAAATTCGTGCAGTCAGTCGGGCTCTGAAATTCTGGATGCCCAGACTTCGGGGTCACCCTGTCAGGGTGCAATCCAACAATGTCATGGCTGTGGCTTATGTCAACCATCAAGGAGGCACAAAGAGTCTGTCAGCCCAGAAAGAGGTGGATATTATCCTGCCCTGGGCAGAGAAGTTTGTGCCATGCCCGACAGCAGTGTTTATTCCAGGAATAGAGAACTGGCAGGCAGATTTCTTGAGCCGTCAAAAAATGTTTCTGGGGGAATGGTCTTTACGAGATTTTTAAAATTATCTGCCTACGCTGGGGAGTCACAGACGTAGATCAGTTGGCATCCAGGTTCAACAACAAATTGGAGATATTTGTGTCAAGGACCAGGGATCCACTCGCAGTCGGAGTGGATGCTTTGGTGACTCCTTGGGAGGAGTATTCCCCGATCGATGCCTTTCCTCTGCTACAGCTGATATCGCGTTTGTTGCGCAGGATTCAGCTGGAGGGGAAACCAGTAATTCTAGTAGCTCCGGCTTGGCTTAGGAGGATTTGGTATGCACAAATCCAGAGGTTGGCAGTGACGAGGCCCTGGGTTCTTCCACTTTCTCTCTCAAGGTCCGATATTCCACCCTGCTGTACAGTCTCTAAATTTGACAGCTTGGCTATTGAAGCCTTAATCTGGGAAGAGCAGGGTGTATCTGGAATCGCAGTTTATACTCTGATAAACGCCAGGAAGCCAGTCTCTAGAAACATCTATTACAGGAAATCCTACATTGCCTGGTGTGAAGCCAGGAAATGGCATCCCCAAACATATATTATCAGGAAAATTCTATCAGTCCTCCAAGCAGGGGTAGATATGAAATTTGCCCTGAGCACGAATAAAGGGCAGATTTCAGCTTTATCATTTTTTTTACAGGAACAGATCGCTTCCCATTCGTTGGTTCAAACCTTCATCCGGGGAATATTGCGTTTGCTTCCACCAGTGAAGCCACCGTTGTGTCCGTGGGACTTAAAATTTGGTGTTGGCAGTTTTGCAAAGACAGCCTTTTGAACCTCTGGGGCAGGTTCCCCTGGTTCTTTTGACTAGAAAACTGGTCTTTTTAATTGCGATAACTTTAGCTAGAAGGGTATCAGAACTAGCAGCTCTTTCCTGTAAAGAGCCATTTTTCATATTTTATCAATATAGGGTGATTTTACGTCCTTACCCAGATTTTTTGCCCCAGATAGTGTCCGCCTTTCATTTGAATCAGGACATTATAGTACCTTCCTTTTTTCCAAATCCTCACTCAGAGGAGGAAAAGTTATTGCATTCTCTTTTTGTAATGCGTGCGCTTAAGTTTTATTTACAGGAAACAGCTCAGATTCGTAAGACCGAGAGCTTGTTTGTACTGCCAGAAGGCCCCAGTAAGGGATTGGTTGCATCTAAATCTACGATTTCTTGTTGGATTTGCCAGGTTATTACCCAGGCGCATGGCTTAGCAGGAAATGTTTCACCTTTTCCTGTAAGGGCACATTCTACCAGAGGAGAGGGTGCCTCTTGGGCACATCGCCATCAAGCCTCTATGGCTCAGATTTGCAAGGCCACAACCTGGTTGTCATTGCATACGTTCAATCGTTTCTATAGAGTGGATGTTGGGACCCAGGAGTCGTCTGCTTCTGGCTGCAGTTTACTGCAAGTGGCGGTGTAATCCTTCTGTTAAGGGTCAGATGGTGGTATTTTTTGGTGTCCCCCCCTCCCCTCAGATGCATTGCTTTGGGACATCCCATATGTTATAATTTATGGCTCTGTGTCCCGTGATGTACGATTTTTAATTCATACTTACCTGTAAAATACATTTCTTGAAGTACATCAAGGACACAGAGGTCCCTCCCCTCTTCTATGAGTTATTTTATTGCTTGCTACAAAACTGAGGTACTTCCTGTGTGGGAGGGGTTATATAGGGGGTCATCAATTCTGATTGGTTGCCAGTGTCCTTCCCCTATAGGTGGCTATATAACCCATATGTTATGATTTATGGCCCTGTGTCTGTGATGTACTTCAAGAAATGGATTTTACAGGAAATTATGAACTCAAAATCCATTTTTTGGGTTTTCTTCAGGTTCTGTAATTCCCAGATCAGGGACTGGAGGCCTTGAAGAGATTTGGGTGGGAAGAAGCCTACCCCTTTATCCAGTCTTACCTGACCAAGGCCCTAAGCCTATCGTTTCTGCATGGACCAATCTATTGACCACATCTCTTGACTGCGCTCTGTAGGGAATGTGGCTTTTTTAAGGGCAATGTATCTGCCTTCTGCCTGGACCACTTTTTTGCCTGTTTGCTGACCCTGTCTCTGCTTGGCACCCTAACCCATCCGCACATCCCATTGGCTACGTTCCTGAGAGACTGGTGCCACCCATCCTCTATGGACAACTGCACTACTGAAACCACAGGTACTCTTTGGTTTACCCTTTGTTCAACCCCCTGAACTTCCTGGTGAGTGAACATAGTGCTGTGGGGGCAGCAACGTACCAGTAGGTTAGGCTTTTAGAAATAGTGATTGCTGTAGATGAAGCTACACTACGTTATTTTGATATACAGTGTTGGCTGATTTTTGTGATACACGGATTGCAATGTCCGGCACATAATCAGTCCAAACATTATAAAGGTCTTACACATGGGGTATCCCCATACTCTGGAGGAGGAGCAGAATGTGTTTTAAGGGGTTATACAAAGTATGCCTATGTTGTGTGTTAGAAAAATCCTAATAATTGGAAATATTGCGTAAAAAAAATAAATTTTCATTTTTTATTTCACATTTTCCAAAAACTTTGGGCAAAAAGACTCCTTATGACTCTTAGAAAATACATTGGGGTGTTTGCTTTCCAAAATGTGGTCATTTTGTGAGTGTTTTTACGGTCTTGGCCCTCCACAGGGCCTCTAAAAATGTGATAGGTAGTCAAGAAATTAGATGTGTATTTTTTTGCTCTAGAACACCTAAAGGTGCTCATTATATTTTGGGCCTCTTTGTGTGGTATCGCCCTACTCGAGAGGAGTTAGAAAATGTGTTTTGAAGTGTAATCTTAAGTATGCCTATGCTGTGTATTAGAAATATCTCAGATTGACAACTTCTCACTTTCTTTACACATTTTTAAAAAAACTTGTGGAAAAAAAAAAATGAAGTCCTCAGAAGACTCCCCATACCTCTTAAAACATACCTTTGGGTGTTTGCATTCCAAAATGTGGTCATTTTCTGGGCGTTTCCATTGTCTTGGTGCTCCAGCACCTCCAAAAATGTGATAGGTAGTTAAGAAATGTCATTTTTACCCCATAGAACGTATGAAGGTGCTCATTGGATTTAGGGACCCTCTGTGTGGAAAGACTGTGAAAAGGTTTCACACATCAGGTAATCGCCATACTTGGGAAGGAGTAGCAGAATGCGTTTTGGGGTGTAATTGTAAGTATACCTGTGCTGTGTGTGAGAAATAACTTTTTAAAATGACAACTGAATGACAATGAAAAAAAAATGTATTTAACTTGTATCATTTTCCAAAAAGGTTCAGCAAAAAATGACTTAAAAAAAACTCATCATGCCTCATATTACATACCTTGGACTGTCTACTTTCCAAAAAGGGGTAATTTGGGGGATATTTGTACTGTCCTGGCATTTTAGGACCCCCAAAAATTATATAGGTAGTCAGTACATCAAGACTGATCAATATTTAAATATATATATATATATACCATGGTTTGTAAGACACTATAACATTCACACAGACTAAATAATATACACGGATTTCAGTTATTTTTACAGAAAAAAATATAACACATTTTGGCCTAAATTTATGAGGAAAGTATATTTATTTACAATTTGGAATAACAAAAACTATGGAAAAAACAATTTTCCAAAAATTTTCAGTATTTTTATATATATATATATATATATATATATATATATAGCAAAAAAATAAAAATTCAGTAGTGAATAAATGCTATGAAAAGAAAGCTCTGTCTGTCTAAAAAATAAAAATAATAATTTCATTTGGATACAGTGTTGCATGCCTGAGTAATTGTCATTCAAAGTCTGACAGCGCTGAAAACTGAAAATTGGCCCTGGCAATGAGTGGGTGAAAGTGTGCGGTATTGATGGGCTTAAAGTATTTTTCGATAATCTCCTAATTTCAATGCTGCCGTTTCTTTTAATAATGATATTCCATGTTATCTGTGTCAGAGACTTACTGCCCCCGTAACCTCCTGTTTCCTGGATCCCATTATATCGCATATATACTGTATATTAAATATCCTACTAGAAACATGTATGAAATTACCAACAACCTGCACAGGAGACGGGAGGGGGCGGGGCTAGGGAATTCACACTTCCGGGAGTAAAATTTCCTAGCAAGTACATTGCCAGTCATTAAAAAATCATTTGTGGAAAGGGAAAATAGTCAAGTGAGCACTTAAAATTCTGAACGATTTGGTGCTTTTACCTGCAATGTTTTAACCACTTGCCGAGCCCCGGTAAAGCCGAATGATGGCTACGGTGTGGTCGGCCAGTTCTTCGAGGGCTTTAATAGATGTCCTCCCAGAATTCCACCTCCTGATCACAGATTGGGGTAAAGGGCCAATCACAGCGGCCCTTTACCATGTGATCAGCTCTGTCCAATCACAGCTGATCACATGTAAATAGACATGCTGGTTATCGGCAGTCCTCTCCTCCCACGCTGTGTTTGTGAGAGGAAAGGAGAGCCATTAACCAGTAAGCCTCTCAGCACATGATGAGGCGGCATTGATGGGCACTGATGAGGCGGCATTGATGGGCACTGATGAGGTGGCTGACGACACATTGTTCGCACTGATAATCAGGGCACTGATCATCAGTGCCACCTATCAATGCCCATCAGTGCAGCCTACTGTATCAAGTCAGCCTCATCAGTGCCGCCTATCAGTGCCCATAAGTGTCGCCAATCAGTGCCTCCTGTCACCAATCAGTGCCTCCTCATCAGCGCCACCTATCAGTGCATCCCCATCAGTGATGCCTAATAGTGCATACCTCTCAACACGATGGCCACTGATGAGGCAGCATTGATGGGCACTGATGAAGCAGCTGACGACACATTGTTCACACTGATAATCAGGGCACCGATCATCAGTGCCGCCTATCAATGCCCATCAGTGCAGCCTCATCAGTGCCGCCTACTGTATCAATTCAGCCTCATCAGTGCCGCCTACTTTATCAATGCAGCCTCATCAGTCTTGCCTATCAGTGCCCATCAGTGCTGCCTATCAGTGCATCCCTCTCAGCACATGATGGCCACTGATGAGGCGGCTGACGACACAATGTTTACACTGATAATCAGGGCACTGATCATCAGTGCCGTGTATCAATGCCCACCAGTGCTGCCTCATCAGTACTGCCTACTGTATCAATGCAGCCTCAGTGCCGCCTAACAATGCCCATCAGTGTCGCCAATCAGTGCCTCCTCATCAGCGCCACCTATCAGTGCATCCCCGTCAGTGCCGCCTATCAGTGCAGCCTCATAAGCGCCCTGTCAGTGCCGCCTATCAGTGCAGCCTCATAAGCATCCCCATCAGTGCCGGCTATCAGTGCAGCCTCATAAGCACCCCCATCAGTGCCGCCTATTAGTGCAGCCTCATAAGCGCCCCCGTCAGTGCCGCCTATCAGTGCAGCCTCATAAGCACCCCCATCAGTGCCGCCTATCAGTGCAGCCTCATAAGCGCCCCCGTCAGTGAAGGAAAATTATTTATTGAAAAAAAATCTTATAACAAATGAAGAAAACATTTTTTTGTTTTAACATTTTTGGACTTTTTTTGTTTAGCAAAAAATAAACATAAAACACCCCAGTGGTGAATAAATACCCACTAAAGAAAACTCTATTTGTGTGGGAAAAAAAAATTATAAAAACTTAATTTGGGTAAAGTGTTGCATGACCGCGCAATTTGTCATTCAAATTGTGACAGCGCTGAAAGCTGAAAAGTGGCCATGGCAGGAGGGGGATGAAAGTGCCTGGTAGGCAAGTGGTTAAGTTGGTGACAGGGTCTCGAAGTTCAAATCTTTTGCAGTTGCATGGTTTGAACCTTCTTATACTCTTTATCTCTATGTGGGTTTAGATGGGTTTACCTGGAACCCTCAAGCTCCAACGATGTAGCAATAGTCATCAGAACCTGGGAAGATCTCTTCCAACAAGGCTATGGAGACTTGGCAATAGACAACTTGACTGCTACCAAGTCTCCGGTACTAAGGCAGGAACTGCCAATGAAGGAAACACTTCGGAATTCAGGTCAATTAGTGTATGATGCAAATAGAATACATATTCAGCCATAAACAAAGGATGAGACCATAGTTCAGTATTTGGTGCTCGATAAAAAAAGTATCTCAAAAGGTAAAGCATTCTAAGGCTTTCTAGCTGCGAGTCCGGTGGACCTAAACGGTAATCTCCATGCATCCATCCATCCATTTCATTCCAGTTTTCTCACAGATTTTAGTAAGTTTGTTTCTTAAAGTAGCTTCATATTGTTTCACTTTTCCATTAGCTTGGGGCATGACATGGGGCGTGCAGCTGCTCAGACACCCCAAAGTGTCGGTTCACACTAGGGCGACACGACTTCGGGCGAGTTATGCCCTCACCCGTGCACCGCGACTTTGGCGCGGCTTGCAACGACTTCACATAATGGAAGTCAATGCACGTCGCTCCGATGTCGCCCCGAAGTAGTGCAGGAACCTTTTTCTAAGTCTGAGCGACTTGAGTCGCTCCTATTAGAACGGTTCCAATTGCACAGCACGGTCCGCTACCAAGTCGCCTGACAAGTCGGAACAGTGTGAACCGGCACAAAAACTTTCAGAATTGTTTATCTGCTACTCCTTTTAACACTCTACTTTCTTCCAGAGTTTCCACTTTGTAGCCATAAAGTAAGACTGTGAATCTTTTGGTGTTTGATAAGGTCTGACTTCACTCTAAAAGATTTATCACATTCATAACACTGATATGGCTGCTCTCCGGTGTGAACCCTCTGGTGCCTGTGAAGATGGGTCTTTACTGCAAAAGCTTTGTCGCAGTCAGGACACGGATATGGCCTCTCTCCGGTGTGAAACCTCTGGTGTATGATAAGGTGTGACTTTATTGCAAAGCCTTTATGACATTCAGAACAAGCGTAAGGCTTCTCTCCAGTGTGGACTAGCTGGTGTGCGTTAAGGCTTTCCTTCACTTTGAAAGCTTTGTCACATTCAGAACACTGATAGGGTTTCTTTGTAGTGTGAGTCCTTTGGTGTTTGATAAGACCTTCCTTCCTTGTAAAAGCTTTATCACACTCGCAGCACTGATACGGCTTCTCTCCCGTGTGAATCCTCTGGTGTATGGTAAGATAGGACTTTGCTGGAAAAGTTTTATCACATTCAGAGCACGGATATGCCTGGTCTCCGGTGTGAATCCTCTGGTGTTTGGTAAGCGCCTCCTTCCTTTGAAACGTTTTGTTACACTCGCCACACTGAATTGGTTTGAAAGAATCGGTGTGAACCTTCTGGTGTCTTATAAGCTGTGACTTCTCGGTAAATGATTTGTCACATTCAGAGCACTGAAATGGCTTCTCCCCGGTGTGGACCCTCTCATGTATGATAAGCTGTGCCTTCAGTCTAAAAGATTTGTCACATTCAGAACATTGATATGGCTTCACTCCACTGTGAACTGTCTTGTGTTTGAGAAGATTTCTCTTCCCTGGAAAAGATTTACCACATTCAGAACACCAATATGGTTTCTCTCCAGGGTGAACCCTTTCGTGCTTCATAAGATGTGCCTTTAGGCTAAAAGATATGCCACATTCAGAGCATTGATATGGATTTTCTTCTGTGTGAACCTTCTGGTGCCCGATAAGATTTGCTTCCATTGTATTGTAACAACGTTTTTACAAACAAAATATTTTCTCTATTGTGTGACGGGTCTTGAGTATGTATGAATCTGACTTTACTGTAAAGCCATTGTCACTTTCAAGGAGGACTTCTCTCTTGTCCTCCAAGGCTGGATCAACGATGAGCATTCAAAACATTTAGAACCCGGATATGACTTGTGTCCTAATCCTCCGGTGATCTGTAGTAAAGCCTTTCAGTCTTTCAGAACACCCATATGACTCTTCTCCAATGTGACTCGGTTGTGCTTATGAAGACCAGCAACCACCTACCAATCCTCCTGTATAGAGATACAAATAAATAAAATTAAAAGCCAGAACTATATCCATATGACGAAATAAAGTTGCTTCTTATGTTTTAACTTCCATTACTGAATATATGCAATACATAGTAGAAGTGTGTTTGTAATACTAGATTATTTATAGATGGTACCGACATCCAACTTCCACACCCGTCGGTGAGACGTATTCTTTGGGCATCCCCCTCTTGACGCCTACTGGGATTTTCTAGGCTTTTCTGGGTGGCGCACTGGGACATTGAACCCCCCATGCAGATACATCAGTTTTCCTGTGATATAAATATTGTTAACCTATCCTACTTTTCCATACAGGAATACTCAGGATAACTGTTGTTACAGCACAAATTAGTATACACCCCTGAAGAAGCAGTTGGACAAAACTGCGAAACATGTCGGGTTTTTCCGGTATTTATATCGGATGTACTAAACACTGAGAACTCCTCAATGTACTCCTGTATTTTATAATGTTTTTGTGCATACCTTATGTACTGTATTTAAAATTTCTGGATTAATAAAATATACTTTTTAACTATTGTTCATACCCATGTGTCATTCTACCTGATAGAACAAGGTACCATTTAAAAATCCCACTAGCCCTCCCACTTTTTTTCCTTCCTTTACTTGTCTATGTGTTTCTTGGAGGGTTTTCCTTCTTCTATCTCTTAGGCAGACAGGCTCTATCACCTGGGCCTGCCTTCCTTCCCTTTTGGGTCTCTTTCCCAAAAATTTACCATATGCAATACATAGATTATAGGTCTTGAGAGCGATGAACTGAGCTTCTTCGAAACATTGACAATAAAAAAGCTCCCGCTTTGATCTACCTCCTCTGCAAGACCCGCGAGTGCCTCAATACTAGTTTTGGATTAATTCATAGACTATGTTCTGTAGCTCCATGGTCCTAAACTGGAGCTCCTATGTAAAATGAGTTTTTGGTTGGGCTGTAGGCAGCTAAGACCGATTCAATAGTTTTTATTTGGGCTTTCCCTAAACTCAATAGAAACATAGAAAAAAGTGACCGCTGTCATGGACTTGCAATAGTGTTTGGCAAGCTTACCTGTCCCTTCATGTCTGTATTAGAGGTCAGACTGCACTTCTGGTTCCTTTTTATCACTTCTACTTCCTGTTCCTGCCCCGCCCAGGTCATCACAGGAAGTCTATATTAAGCAGTGCACTGCAGGTCTGCTTTGCTGTTCAACAGTGTTTGTTTCCTGTTTGCCGTGTGCTTGATCTACTTTTCTGTGTATCGACTTTGGCTTGTCTCTGTCTATTCCTGTTTGCCTGTTAGCCTGACCTTTGGCCTGTCCCTTGGTTACCCTTGTCTGTCTGTTACCCCGACCTCGGCTTATCCATCACCATTCCGTGTGTCCTGAGTGGCTGCTTCCCTTCTCTCCCTACGGAGCGTGACCTGGGGGACCCCAGGGGCCACGACCTGGGCCCAGCTGCAGCCAAGTCCATCCTCACCACTAGAGGCTCTGGTGAACACCTGCTGGGTCTTAGACTCTGCGCCCTGGGGAATCTTGGGCTCACGTGTCGGTCCATCCGCAGCAGTCTGCTATTGGGTTCACTACCTTGTGCTGCGCCCCTGCCTCCAACAGGGTGCAGTTGTCACCTGGCCACAGGTGACCTGACAACCGCGTTCCGAAAATTGAAATCAAAGAGGAGTCATTTTATTCTTCATCACAGGCATCAAAAATAAGACTGGTGAGACATGGGACAATAGAAAGGTTGACGCGTTTTATGACTCAAGGGGTTGCTTACTCATAACCACACACATTGTGACCATGAATAGACCACAGATAAAGGCAAATTGACAGCTGAAAACCATTCAAAATAATCAAAGCATTCATTAAGGGAAGCAACTCCCATCACCTGTGGTCTAAAATCACGGACAAAAACCTCCAAACAGACAACATGTTTTTGTCCGTGATTTTAGACCACAGGTCAAAACCGTCAACGCCATCAACCTTTCTATTGTCCCACGTCTCACCAGTCTTATTTTTGATGCCTGTGATGAAGAATAAAATGACTCTTTGATTTAAATTTTCGGAGTGCGGTCACTTTTTTCTATGTTTGACTATTCATCTGGATGGCGGATCCGACCTGCACCTGAATTACACTCTACCTAGAGCGGTCCACCTGTGTTTGGATTCTAGCAAATTTCCCTAAACTCAGTTGGGTTGTGCATTTCTCAGTGTTGCCAGTATGTGTCACTGATAGCACAGGCCAAAGTATGAGATTTCACAAACAGGCTAAGGTATGAATATTTATATTTTCCTTCAGCCAGCCCAGTAGGAGCTTCTTGCCTAATGGAGCATGCTGGGGGATGTATGGATATATATATTTGGGACAGCCCAGGTGCTGGCTCTCTTGCCTCAGGCTGAGGTGCTTCTGAAGGGAGCTCTGTATTGAGGCCAGGCCTATTTGGTGGTCTACGTACACTCAAGTGGTCCTGAGGCTGTGGAGGAAGCTGAGCCAAGGGAAGAAGATCCAGGGTAGGACCCTTACTGGAGAGAAGGGCCTGGTGGCTCACTTGGAGGGTGCACCAGAATCTGAAGATGTGCTTGAGCTGTTGTTGGGTCAGCCTAAAGGTTCTGACACTGTGAAGCTGTACTTGATCCAAGGAGTCTGTAAGTGATCTGCTGTGGTATCTCAGACCCTATCAGGGAACTTGTGCAGCAGGTGCTCATTCTTATGCTCATGTGCAAAGTCATGAACATAAAAGTCCAAGGTGAGCAAGGACTAGAATGTGCACGCAAGGGCGCATTGGCGAATACATGTGGGCACGTGTTCGTACACACGCATCCACAAATTCTGGCACCCAGCAGCCTATTTAAACTGGGAGTCAGCCTGGCTTCAGTGCTGGATTGCCTTTAGCTCTGGTTCCTGTGTTCCCGATTCTAATCCATGTCTGCTAACCTTGTTTCTGACCCAGCTACGTCTGACCCCTCTCTTGGATCACCCCTGCCTGTTATATCTGCTGCTCGCTTACTGACCTCGGCCTAGATTTATGACTAAGTCTCCGCTTCCTGACCTGGTACCTCCCTGCCAGCACGTTACCGACTTCTGCCTGTTCCCAACTGCGACGGTACTCACCATCACTGGAAGTGAAAGACAGATACTAATGGTTTGGATAACTTCAAATGGGAGAGTAATATTTATCAACAATATCGCTCAAGAAATATGAAGATTTATTCCCACATTACACTGTGAGACCTACAGTGTAGCCTGTTACCATGAAGTCTGTGACTCCTAAATAATGCTTAGATGTGCATTGAGAGAATGTGTATTGTATTCCAGGAGCTCGAGGACAGTCGTCTCCTACTTAATTGGCTCAGGTTGATTGAATAATTGTCCTCTGTTAGTTGCTGAGTGGAAATAGTATACTGTTTGTGTTGGTTGTTCTTTAGATATGTTAATTATATTTCTGTATATAATTTCATCTGCATATGATAATGTAGTCAGGCCACCCGGACCTGATGGGGTAATTTGATCAGGAGGGGGGGTGTGCTCATGTGTGTATAAATTGAGTGTGAAACTGTTCAATAAAGAGAAGATTCCAGTACAAGCTAAGTTGTCGGCTAGCTTTGTATGGGGGCAGCTGGGAAAATCTGATATCTATGTTCACGACTGGGAGGAAGCCGTATACTGACGGAAGTACACAAGTACAGTGTGGGTTGAGGTTCCGTTATACCGACCTTGAACCTGATCCTGAGTCTGCACCTGTCTGCTGAGCAAGGCTTGTGATCAGACTCCACACCACCATTGGAAGAACTCCTGTGTCTCCAAGCTACAGCTCACTACTACAGCTTCCTGGCACCTGCACCCTTCCACTGCCCTACCATCGCTGCCTCCTGTACCAGGGGTGCTTGGATGGGAATTGTGCACCTAACCTCAGGCTCCACAGTCATGCAAGTTACAGACCCCTAACCCTCTCTCCTTCTACCCCCCTTTCAGTTCAATATTAGAACTTTGGAAAGACCAAAAGTGGCCTGTTGCCCAATTTGTTTTCAAAACTTCCCATTATAGCCATGGATTCAGCCCTTGGGTAAATGCTAGCTTTCTCCCTGACTCTGGATGTGTTATCCTACCGTTACATAGTTTGTGAGGTCGAAAAAAGACATCAATCCATCCCGTTCAACCTATGATGTGTGTGTTTGCTGTTAACCGTACATTGTATACCCCTGTATGTTGTACATTGTATACCCCCTGTATGTTGTACATTGTATACCCCTGTATGTTGTACATTGTATACCCCTGTATGTTGTACATTGTATACCCCTGTATGTTGTACTACATTGTATACCCCTGTATGTTGTACATTGTATACTCCTGTATGTTCTGGTCTTTAAGGTGCCCATTTAATAGTTTTTTGAAACTATCAATGCTCCCTGCTGATACGACTGCTTGTGGAAGAGAATTCCACATCCTTACCTCTCTTACAGTGAAGAACCCCTTACGCACTTTAAGGTTAAACCGCCTTTCCTCTAGTTTTAGTGAGTGGCCACGTGTCTTATTGTATTCCCTTTCTCTGAATAGTTTGTTCCTTATGCTAGGGTCACCAGTACAGTATTTGTACATTGATATCATATCCCCCCTCAATCGTCTCTTCTCCAGAGAGAATAAGTTCAGTGCTTGTAGTCTTTCCTCATAGCGGATGTCCTCCATTCCCTTAATTATTTTTGTTGCCCTTCTCTGGATTCTCTCCAGTTCCAGCACATCCTTCCTGAGGACCGATGCCCAGAACTGGACAGCATACATCAGCTGTACAAGTACCTTTAGAGTACTGGGGGAGGGGGTGTGCTACAGTACTATATACAGGTTTATGTTTTTATTGTATTGGGAGTACCATATTATTCCCATTACCTGGTATGGTAAAGCGCCCAGTACACTGTTCTGCAGGAGAATCTCATCTTTGGTCTCAGAGCATTGTGCTGCATTTCTAGCACAGGGCAGGAGAAATTAGATGCACCCCGTCATAGCCCCGTGATATTGGGACTGTGAGAGTTTGGTCGCTCTTTGTTGTTTAACACATAGGGTCCCTGGCCCAGGACGAGGTGTGCACCTAAGAGGACTTAAAGTGTTATTAAACTCTATAGCTTACAGAAACTTACTTCAGTACCTACCTGGTGTGCTCCTTCTACTTCAAAACTGGGCCAATTATGACATTTCTCACATACATATAAAATTATAGTGCAAACAAACAGTACATATTACTCAAGTTTTTGGTAATATATAAAAGATGATGTTACACTGAGTAAATAGATACCCAACGTGTCACAAATGTAAAATGGCGTACGCCCCGTGGAATGGAGACAAACCTTGGTACCTAAAAATCTCTATAGGTGATGCTCTGCCAGTTCCTTGTTTTTGGGTGGCTCCATTGCTTTCCAGAGTCCTACAGCACCACCCTTACATGCGCACTTCTGGAAGAGAGAGACTCCAAGCTGATGCTATGACTCTGTCCGCACCAAAGTGCACCGACTGCCAGCGAGGAATGACAGGGCACACATGTGCAATTGAATTTTGGGACATGTAGTCAAAGAGGAGGAGGAGGAGGAGGAACAGGGTGACTTTCTCTAAAGGTACCCTGTACCCCACCAGAAATTCAGGAAAATAGTGCACAGTGTTGCAGAGTGTGATCACTGGGTGCAGCGGAGTCCATTCAGATCAGACATTGTGGAGTAAACAGGAACTGGCTTCTTTATTGGAACGTAACACAGAAATCAAAGATGTCACCTCATTGTAATAAGAACAACAGACAGGAAGAGATAACCAACAAGTTCAGTACAGTGTACAGGATATTACAACACATCATAGAAATGCATAGCATATCACTGAGCATTAGCGACATCTGGTGTCCTATTTGTGAACTGCAGTTAATCTGTTAAACTGAAAGCTGTTGTATCTCCAACACACAGGAACCCGGAGAAGAAATAACATGCATCTCTGGTTAACAAAGGAAAGCACATGATTGGTTTTGACCCACGGGTTTTGCTCTACTTCTAGATAATTGGAGATTGTATGCCTTCAGTTTTTTTCTAGCATCCATAGGTAATGTACAGATTCCTCCTTGCTCTGAGAGATTGCTCTTCTAGCAAGAATTTTCAGTTTCCTGCTGATTGCCCCAAAGGCCCTTTTCACAGCAGCATTTATCCATCTCAGCTCAGCCTCACAGCACTTTGAGGGATTGAACTCTGACCCCGCAGACCCCGGAGGTTGGTGGAGAAGGCCTGTAAGGTTACTGGTACCGGACCCCATGGTATGGTACTGGACCCCATGGTATGGTACTGGACCCCATGGTAAGCACTCATCCTAGAACACCACTGCAGCAGCATGGGAGAGTTTGTGGTGTGATATACAAGTCCAGGACCGCAGTCCACTGTGGTGGAGCCCAGATCCTGAAGACAGTTGCCATAGTGACCAGGACTAGAGGCGAAGATTGAGCTGGGTTTTTGGGACATGCAGCTTTGTATCTGGAAACTGCATCAGCAAGTTCCCCTGCTTTGGGCCTCAGTGTGCTTCACTCTTGCCCTTGGGCAGTGGGAAAGGAGTGGTTGGTATAAGCACCTTGCTAGGTTTCAAGATTGACACAACTTTTACCTTTTACCGGGGGGACTTTTCCCTTTTGTGGTAGTCCCTTTCCCCTACAGAGCCCCCCCCGACCCCAAAGCATTTCCCCCATGTTGAGGGCATCTGGCCTGGCATGGTTGGGGGGGGGGGGCTTCCCGGCCTGCTCCTTAACCAGCTATTCACTGTTCCCTGATTGGGCAAAGCCTTGATTGCTTCACCCAATTAGGGCTTTGAAAGCACTGTGGAGCATGCAGTGCATTGTGGGGCACTTGGCAGGCAAGCATCCCGAAGAGCACCCCGCAACTTGGGGTGTTCACTGAATGGGTGAATGGTATGTTAGAGTCCAATCTGTTTGCCCAACACTAGCTAAAAAGGAGGGAGTGATGCCAGCATTGGTCCTAAACCCGAGCCTATTATAGAGTTATATAAAAACAGAATACATATAAATCAAAAATAATGATAAAATATTCCAGTAGCGCAAAAGGAGATGACAAACTCTAACCACCTACCAAACAGGAAGCGTGACTGATAATCTAGATAGTCTAAGTGCAATCGGTACTGCATATATAGATCCACCAAAGCAGCACAAGTAGTATTAATGATAATAACAATAGTCCACAATGATGACTCTTTGGGAAAATTGTAGGTGCAGATGTATTGGATCACCTCGACCACCACCACTGTGCTCTGAAGGGGGGAGAAGCAATGCACACTCACCAGCTCCAAAGGCTCAGTCACTCTCGTGACTGAGCAAACAAGCCAAATATCAACCACTTCCACTTAGGAATCCGGGACAGGAACAATGGCATGGGATCGGTCAGGTTCAATAACATGTAGAGGGAAAGAACAGTGCTATGATATGATATCGATTATCATATGATCATATGATATCGACTATCGTTCTGCGGCCGTAGGCGATATTCATATCGCCGAGGTCACGATATTTGCATAGGCAGCGGGAGGGACTCGGAGGAGGACAGGAGGACTCGCAGACTTCCGTGTTAGGCGTGTTAGGTCGGAGGAGAACTCACACATCCAATCCACTGGAGTTGCAGCCCGCCCCACACGTTCAGTGAGTCTCACTCTCCGCCCTAGTTTTCTCAATGGCACATTCAGGGAACCAATCACGCGTGCCTGCACACCTGATTGGTTCGCTGTGCCGCTACTCACGGCGTGATTGAATG
The DNA here is from genome assembly GCF_965119305.1 of Pelophylax lessonae. NCBI lineage: Eukaryota > Metazoa > Chordata > Amphibia > Anura > Ranidae > Pelophylax > Pelophylax lessonae. The sequence continues at coordinate 52,237 of NW_028120130.1, read as the reverse complement.
TGCCATTGAGAAAACTAGGGCGGAGAGTGAGACTCACTGAACGTGTGGGGCGGGCTGCAGTGCACGAGTGAGTAATGTATGTATGCAGCTGTGCTCCTTTCTAATCCACCGCTCCACCCTCCTCCTACCACTGCCAGTATATATGTGAAATACAATCATCTATAATGACATGGTGTGTATACAAAAAGGGAAAAGTAGATGTATGTATGTATGTATATATATGTATGTATGTATGTATGTATGTATATGTAGAGGAAAATAAATTATTAATAATTCAGAGGTGATTTATATATTTATATATTAATAAATTATTTTCCTATACATACATACATACATACATACATACACATATATATACATACATACATACATCTACTTTTCCCTTTTTGTATACACACCATGTCATTATAGATTATTTATTGTATTTCACATATATACTGGCAGCACCAATCACTTCCTCTTCCTTTTTATAATCTATTATATAACCCCTTCCAGGGTTATATTCTGAAGTGGGCTGCAGCCAACCTCCTTTATATTTCTCCATATAAAGGACGGGTCCCTCAATATCGCAATATATATCGTTGGAAAAAAAATATTGCAATATATTTTTTTTCCAATATCGTGCAGGCCTACCCTCACCTACTATGTAACTATGTAACCCTAACCCCTAACCCTCACCTACTATGTAACTATGTAACCCTAACCCCTAACCCTCACCTACTATGTAACTATGAGAGGGGTTGGTGACCCGAAGTCTCTTTGCTGGGGGGTGTCCTAGTGTGCAGGGCCCCCGAAGAGACTGCTAACCCACCAGATTGGACAGGTTGCTCAGGCTCCAGCAATCCTGATGGAAGAGGACTTTGTGTGTCTTCATGATCTGGTGGGCAGAGTGGTGGTAGGTAGTTAGTGACAGGGTTTAGTGTCACCTTTGAAGAGGGCACCTGACTGCCTGCTGCCAAAGTGGTGTAGCTATGGATGATGGGTAAGAAGACCGCCTCTGCGGAGAGGACCTTCTCACCGACTGTAGTAAGGAATGTGGACAATTCTGTGATGTAAATGCTAAAATACGAATGTGTTTTCCTTTGCAGGTTGCCAAGGAAGTAGTTTAGTCAGTTAGGATAATGGATGTACTCAGAGTTTTGTTTGGTGGGGATGCATTACATGGATGCACCTGAAATGTATTATACTGTACAGAGAGATACGTCTATTTTTTCACCTTAATTTATTGAATGTACATTTGTTTTTCCCTTTTCCAAGTTTGTGGGATACTCCATGGATTTTTCTGGTAGGAATTTTTGTAGGGGGCCGCTGCCCCAGAGCCAATGTGGACATGGCTCATTTTTAGTGGGGGGTGGATGTAGCGCCCTCCTAGGTAGGGAGTGTAATTTGCTCTGTCTACTTATCAGGGAGCAGGATTTCTAGTCAGGCCTGTTGCATGTGTCTATGGGTGATTCATCTGGTCTGAGGGAGTGTCTCCACTGTATCCAATAGGGGAGCCTGTTGGGACAGTAGAGGAAACCCAGCCAATGACACACACCAGTGGGTTGGCACAGACAGTGGTGCATCCTGGGATATGTTATAAAAGCCAAGGGCACATGTGGCAGGGGGTCTTTGGGCAGGAAGCCGGGTCCCAGGAGGAGGGCGGCGGCTGTCTCTCCTCCTGTTTGCTGTGGATGGTGGTCACCGGTGGTCAGCCTAGTGAACCAGTGGTGTGGCTGAACCCAGAGGTCCAGTGAAGCCGACGATGGAGGTGAAGGCAGAGCAACTCTGGAAAATCAGTGTCTGAGTACAGGGGAGCTTGCCAAGGGGTCTGCCCAGGAAGGGGACCACTCCAGTGGTTGGAGTCAGCAGAGGGGTGTCAACACACGGGCAGTGAGAGTAAAGGGGGTGCCAAGTTATTAACCCTGAAGAGAATATTCAAGCGGGAACAGTAATCTTATCTTCACTTCAGTGGCAAGGTGAAGCAGCGGCCTTGCCGCATTCTATAGTGAGTTGTCCTCAGGATTGTGCACAGTTCATAGTTGGAGTATCCCACTCATCCCTTCTCCTATTCCAGTTCTAAATAAAATCACAAAAAAAAACAACATCCCCTGGACTGATTATTGACTGAGCCAAGGACTTTCAATGCAGTTTGTCTGCTATCAGTTGCTAAGGGTAACCCAGGGGAATCCAGAAAGTGTAATTCTCAGCAGCTCTCTAGGGGGCAGTGCTACATACATCAGAGGAACATGGTGGGAGAGGAGTCTGAATGTACTTCCTAGGAGGGAATACTGGAGACATTCTGGAGGAACATTTAATGACCAGCAATGAAGAGGACACCAACACCGAGAAGGAGATTCTGAAGCCCCAGATTGGCAGAAAAGTCCCTCAACAATTAGAGAGGGCGGTGACCTTCCTTATCACAGTGACCCACAGAGACAAAGTATGGGCATACAATACACATGGATGTAGCACCCTCCTAGGTAGGGGTAGGTAGGGGCTCTATCTGCTTATCAGGGGAGCCTTATGTTAGTTCTGCCTGTTCCATGTGTCCTGGGTGCGATTTATCTGGGCTGAGGGAGTGTCCCCACTCTATCCAATGGGAGAGCCTGTTGGACAGTGGAGGAAACCCAGCCAGTGACACACAGGCTTTTGTGGCTGTCCTAGTTGGTTGGCACAATAGTGGTGCATTCTGGGATAGGTCATAAAACCTGGGGGCACATGTGACAGGGGGTCTTTGGGCGGGAAGCCAGGTCCCAGGAGGAGGGTGACGGCTGTCTCTCCTCCTGTCAGCAAGGAAGGTGGTCACAGGCAGTCGGCCTAGTGGACCAAGTGTGAAGCTGAGCCAGGAGGTCCAGAATACTGATGAGTGGAGCTGAAGGCAGAGCAACCTTGGGAAAAACAGTGTCCGTGAGTACCGGGAAGGTTGTCAGGGGTCTGCCCAGGAAGGGGACCACTCCAGTGGAGAGTCAGTGAACAAGGGCTAGCATGCACGGGAAGTGAGAAAGGGGGTGCCAGGTAAGAACCCTGAAGAGGGTATTCAAGCAGGAACAGAAATCTTTTACTTCACTTCAGAGGCAAGGTGAAGCAGCGGCCTTGCTGCACACTACAGTCAGTTGTCCTCAGGAATTGTGCATAGTTCAAGCTGAGTATCCCACTCATTCCTTCTCCCATCCCAGTTCTAAAATAAACACAAAAACCAAATCCCCCGGACTGTTCATTGTCTGAGCCAAGTCTTAAATTGATCAGTTTTACAGACTGTTGCTATGGGTAACCCAGGGGAATCCACACTCGGCAGCTCCCTAGGGGGCAGTGCTACATTAGTACTACGTCGCTCGCCCAGGAGCCTCTAGGGGGCGAGCGCACGCTGCCGGAGGCGCACTCCTACTTGTTCCCTGACATCCCTGCATGTGTAACCGGCGGCTCTGATGTCCGCCGGCCACCCGCAATCTCCCACTGGAGAGGGAGGAAGACAGGCGGCTGATGTAATCACAACCAACTGTCATTCTCCCTGGTGTAAGAACAGAGATCATATGGTCCTGCTAGGTAGGATCGTATGTCTCTGTGGTTACATCACAAGCCACGCCCCCCCACAGTTAGAATCACGCCCCTAGGGATACATTTAACCCCTGCATCTCTAATAAAGTTAACCCCTTCCCTGCCAGTGTCATTTTACAGTGTATAGCACCGATTATTGCAGTAATGTCACTGGTACCCCCAAAAGTGTAAAAAATGTCAGTCAAGGGTTTGATCTGTCCGCCGCAATGTCGCAGTCCCACAAAAAAAAAAAAAAAAGAAAAAAAAAAAAACGCAGATCGCCGCCATTACTCGTTAAAAAAAAAAAACAATAAAAATGACAAATCTTTCCCTTAGTAAACGCGATAACTTTTGCGCAAACCAATCAAAATACGCTTATTGTGATTTTTTTTTTACCAAACATATGTAGCAGAAAACAAATTGGCCTAAAATGTTAAAAAATTTTGATTTTAACATTTTTTTTGGGGAATTTCATATAAAAAAAAATGTGAAAAATATTATTTTTTCAAAACTTTCGCTCTTTTTTTTTGTTTATAGCGCAAAAAATAAAAATCGCACAGGTGATCAAATACCACCAATAGAAAGCTCTGTTTGTGGGGAAAAAAAGATGCAAATTTCGTTTAGGTACAGCGTCGCACGGCCGCGCAATTGTCCGTTAAAGTCACGCAGTGCCGAATCGCAAAATACCCCCTGGTCGGAATGGGGGTAAAATCTTCCGGGGCTTAAGTGGTTAACATACATGACAGAAGTTCTTTTATATGGCATCCTCACCTGTTACAGTGATTTCCTCAATGGGAGACGCTGGAGTGTCATTTCCTGTTCCGGCGCCATCTTGGATGACGTCATATCCTGTCTAAACTATAGAGCTGCAGACAGGGGGTCATAGAGAGATGGCCGGAATGTCATTTCCGGTTTCAGCGCCATCTATATTCCCTGCGTTACTACAGTTCCTGCAGCGACCTGCACATCATTTCCTGGTGACACTATCATTCAAAATCTTGCAGCATTAACCACTTTACCACCGGAGGATTTTGCTGTCTTACGTCCAGGCCACTTTTTGCTATTCGGCGCTGTGCGAATTTAACTGACAATTGCGCGGTTATGCGACGCCGTACCCAAACGAAATTTACGTCCTTTTTTTCCCACAAACAGAGCTTTCTTTTGGTGGTATTTGATCATCTGTGCAATTTTTATTTTTTGCGCTATAAACAAAAAAATAGCATAAATTTTGAAAAAATAACAATATTTTTCACCTTTTTTTTAATGAAATTCTCAAAAAAAATGTAAAAATCTAATTTTTTTAACATTTTTGGCCAATTTGTTTTCTGCTACCTATGTTTGGTAAAAAAAAAAAAATAGCAATAAGCGTATTTTGATTGGTTTGTGCAAAAGTTATTGCGTTTACTAACTAAGGGAAAGATTTTTGTCATTTTTGTTGTTTTTTTTTTTTAACGAGTAATGGCGGCGATCTGCGTTTTTTTTGCGGGACTGCGACATTGCGGCGGACAGATCGGACCCTTGACTGACATTTTTGACACTTTTGGGGTTACCAGTGACATTACTGCAGTAATCAGTGCTATACATATGCACTGTTACTGTAATAATGACACTGGCAGGGAAGGGGTTAACTTTATTGGAGATGCAGGGGTTAAATGTGTCCCTAGGGGCGTGTTTTCTAACTGTGATTGGCTGTGGCTATTGGTGTAAAAACAGAAATTAACGATCCTACTTAGTAGAGCCGTCTGATCTCCATTCTTACACAGGGAGAATGACAGGCGGCTTTGTTTACATCATCCGCCTGCCTTCCTGCCGAACGATCGCTGAGTGACCGGTGGACATCGGGTCCGCCAGTCACACGCACTGACTTCTTAGGGAACAAGCCAGGGTGGGCGCACGCTCGCCTGCTATTGGCTCACAAGTAAGTGACAGGCTAGTGATGTACCGGTACGTCACTTTGCCTGGCTGACCGCCGCAGTATTTGTACTTGTGGTGGTCGGCAAGTGGTTGAGGCTCCAACAATCGAGTTCCTGTATGGAAGAAGGGTGTTGGGGGTGTTGGGGGTGTTGGAGGTGTTGGGGGTGTTGGGGGTGTTGGGGGTGTTGGAGGTGTTGGGGGTGTTGGGGGTGTTGGAGGTGTTGGGGGTGTTGGGGGTGTTGGGGGTGTTGGGGGTGTTGGGGGTGTTGGAGGTGTTGGGGGTGTTGGAGGTGTTGGAGGTGTTGGGGGTGTTGGGGGTGTTGGAGGTGTTGGGGGTGTTGGAGGTGTTGGGGGTGTTGGAGGTGTTGGAGGTGTTGGGGGTGTTGGAGGTGTTGGGGGTGTTGGGGGTGTTGGAGGTGTTGGGGGTGTTGGGGGTGTTGGAGGTGTTGGAGGTGTTGGAGGTGTTGGGGGTGTTGGGGGTGTTGGGGGTGTTGGAGGTGTTGGAGGTGTTGGAGGTGTTGGAGGTGTTGGAGGTGTTGGGGGTGTTGGAGGTGTTGGGGGTGTTGGAGGTGTTGGAGGTGTTGGGGGTGTTGGAGGTGTTGGGGGTGTTGGGGGTGTTGGAGGTGTTGGAGGTGTTGGAGGTGTTGGGGGTGTTGGAGGTGTTGGGGGTGTTGGGGGTGTTGGAGGTGTTGGAGGTGTTGGGGGTGTTGGAGGTGTTGGGGGTGTTGGGGGTGTTGGGGGTGTTGGAGGTGTTGGAGGTGTCGGTGATAAAGAGAATATTGCAGCACCCACTTTGTGCAATATTAGTGACATCATCCAGAGAAACCTGCCCAGGAGGAACGGCGTGTCAAGGTTACAAGTTAACGCCTAACAAATTCTTTAGCTAGGGATGTTGGATGAGAAGGCCGCCCCTGCGGGGAGGATCTTCTCATCAAATATAAGCTAGACCTGACCTTGCCAAATACAGAAGTGTCTAACTTTTCAGGATGTTGAAGACAGTTGTAGATAGTTACCTAGAATGCTGTGTTGACTACCAGAGAAAGGTTTGCTTGGTGGGGGGGCTCATTGTTTCAAATGCACCCCGAAATCTGTATAGTAATGTCTATATCTTCCTACATTCATTTTTCCCTTTCCCCCCTTTGTGGGATACTCCTTAGGATTTGTTTTCCAGTAGGGATTTTTGTAGGGGTGCGGCTGCCCCAGAGCCAATAGGGACGTGGCTCATTTTTGGTGGGGGGTGGATGTAGCACCCTCCTAGTTTGGTTAAAGCTTAGCAGTGCTATCTGCTTATCCGGGGAGCCTGAGTGTTAGTTCTGCCTGTTGCATGTGTCCTGGGTGTGATTAAGTGTCCCCACTGTGTCCAATAGGGGAGCTTGTTGGACAGTGGAGGAAACCCAGCCAGTGACACAGAGGCATTTGTGGCTGTCCCACTGGGAGGGCACAACTGCAGTGCATCCTGGGATTGGTCATAAAAGCTGAGGGCACATGTGACAGGAGGTCTGTGGGCGGGAAGCAGAGTCCCAGGAGGAGGGTGATGGCTGTCTCTCCGCCTGTCAGTATGGAAAGTGGTGTCAGGCAGTCGGCCTAGTGGATCAGAAGTGGGGTGCTGAGCCAGGAGGTCCAGAGGATACTGAAGGTGGAGGAAGTGGCAGGAAAATCAGTGTCAGTGAGTTCCAGGGAGGTTGCCAGGGGTCTGCCCAGGACGGGGACCCCTCCAGGGACAGTCAGAGGACAGTGAGAAAGAAAGGGGGTGCCAAGTTAGACCCTGAAGAGTAACCCAAGACATAGTTCACCTTTTATCTCTTCACTTCAGAGGCAAGGTGAAGCAGCGGCCTTGCCGCATTCTACAGTCAGTTGTCCTCTACATTGTGCATAGTTCATAGATGGAGAATCCCACTCATCCCTTCCCCCATCCCAGTACCAATAAAATACAAAAAATCCCCGGACTGTTCATTGGCTGAGGACTTAAAGTGAGAAGTTTAACTGCCTGTTGCTATGGGTAACCCAGGGGAATCCATTCTCAGCAGCTCCCTAGGGGGCAGTGCTACATTTCTATAGCAGGGACAGGAATGTACCATGAATAGGACACCCCCGGACTCACCTGTGTGGTGTAACATGGAGGAGATCCTATGGAGACGGAGAATGGGATCTATAATGTGTGAGAAGAGGAAACGTCTTCCATGGACAGGAAGTGACATCACACATCGCTCAGTCCGGGATTTCTCCCATCAGGACGAGGACTGATAGAAATTGTTAAATTAAAATTCCAATAAAAATTAAAAATACAGAGGGTGCAGTATGGAGAGAAGACACTAGATGGAGCCACTCCACAGAGAAGAGAAAGAGGAAACAATGGAGACATTTCTTCCAAACTATGAAACATTGTATCATCACATGGAGACTGATCCCCTCCCCTCCCCCTTCCTGAGCTACAAGAACATGGAGGACACCCCTCCCCCTTCCTGAGCTACAAGAACATGGAGGACACCCCTCCCCCTTCCTGAGCTACCAGAACATGGAGGATCCTCCTCCCCCTTCCTGAGCTACAAGAACATGGAGGATCCTCCTCCCCCTTCCTGAGCTACAAGAACATGGAGGACACCCCTCCCCCTTCCTGAGCTACAAGAACATGGAGGACACCCCTCCCCCTTCCTGAAAAAAAACCAGGACACATAATAATTACACGGATCATTCTTCTTCTCATGTATGTTTTCCTTTTTTAAAATGCAAATAAAATTTTTTTGATTGAAAATAAATAATAATTACACGGATCTGAGGGTGATATAATGCAGAGAAGGCACTGAGTGTAATTCCCCCCCCCCCCTATCACCCCCCAATCCGTGTATTATATGTGTGTCCGGGTATAAAGGGATGAGGTGATGGGGTAGGGATTTCTGATGGGGTAGGGATTTCTGATGGGGTAGGGATTTCTAATGGGGTAAGGATTTGTGATGGGGTAGGTGTTTCTGATGTGGTAGGTGTTTCTGATGGGGTAGGGATTTCTGATGGGGTAGGTGTTTCTGATGGGGTAGGGATTTCTGATGGGGTAGGTGTTTCTGATGGGGTAGGGATTTCTGATGGGGTAGGTGTTTCTGATGGGGTAGGGATTTCTGATGGGGTAAGGATTTGTGATGGGGTAGGTGTTTCTGATAGGGTAGGTGTTTCTGATGGAGTAGGGATTTCTGATGGGGTAGGTGTTTCTGATGGGGTAGGGATTTCTGATGGGGTAGGTGTTTCTGATGGGGTAGGGATTTCTGATGGGGTAGGTGTTTCTGATGGGGTAGGGATTTCTGATGGGGTAGGGATTTCTGATGGGGTAGGGATTTCTAATGGGGTAAGGATTTGTGATGGGGTAGGTGTTTCTGATGTGGTAGGTGTTTCTGATGGGGTAGGGATTTCTGATGGGGTAGGTGTTTCTGATGGGGTAGGGATTTCTGATGGGGTAGGTGTTTCTGATGGGGTAGGGATTTCTGATGGGGTAGGTGTTTCTGATGGGGTAGGGATTTCTGATGGGGTAAGGATTTGTGATGGGGTAGGTGTTTCTGATAGGGTAGGTGTTTCTGATGGAGTAGGGATTTCTGATGGGGTAGGTGTTTCTGATGGGGTAGGGATTTCTGATGGGGTAGGTGTTTCTGATGGGGTAGGGATTTCTGATGGGGTAGGTGTTTCTGATGGGGTAGGGATTTCTGATGGGGTAGGTGTTTCTGATGGGGTAGGTGTTTCTGATGGGGTAGGGATTTCTGATGGGGTAAGGATTTGTGATGGAGTAGGTGTTTCTGATGGGGTAGGTGTTTCTGATGGAGTAGGGATTTCTGATGGGGTATGTGTTTCTGATGGGGTAGGTGTTTCTGATGGGGTAAGGATTTGTGATGGGGTAGGTGTTTCTGATGGGGTAGGTGTTTCTGATGGGGTAGGGATTTCTGATGGGGTAGGTGTTTCTGATGGGGTAGGGATTTCTGATGGGGTAGGTGTTTCTGATGGGGTAGGGATTTCTGATGGGGTAAGGATTTGTGATGGGGTAGGTGTTTCTGATGGGGTAGGGATTTCTGATGGGGTAGGTGTTTCTGATGGGGTAGGGATTTCTGATGAGGTAAGGATTTGTGATGGGGTAGGTGTTTCTGATGGGGTAGGTGTTTCTGATGGGGTAGGGATTTCTGATGGGGTAGGTGTTTCTGATGGGGTAGGTGTTTCTGATGGGGTAGGGATTTCTGATGGGGTAGGTGTTTCTGATGGGGTAGGGATTTCTGATGGGGTAGGGATTTCTGATGGGGTAAGGATTTGTGATGGGGTAGGTGTTTCTGATGGGGTAGGTGTTTCTGATGGGGTAAGTGTTTCTGATGGGGTAGGGATTTCTGATGGGGTAGGTGTTTCTGATGGGGTAGGGATTTCTGATGGGGTAGGTGTTTCTGATGGGGTAGGGCTTTCTGATGGGGTAAGGATTTGTGATGGGGTAGGTGTTTCTGATGGGGTAGGTGTTTCTGATGGGGTAGGGATTTCTGATGGGGTAGGTGTTTCTGATGGGGTAAGTGTTTCTGATGGGGTAGGGATTTCTGATGGGGTAGGTGTTTCTGATGGGGTAGGGATTTCTGATGGGGTAGGTGTTTCTGATGGGGTAGGGCTTTCTGATGGGGTAAGGATTTGTGATGGGGTAGGTGTTTCTGATGGGGTAGGTGTTTCTGATGGGGTAGGGATTTCTGATGGGGTAGGTGTTTCTGATGGGGTAGGGATTTCTGATGGGGTAGGTGTTTCTGATGGGGTAGGTGTTTCTGATGGGGTAGGGATTTCTGATGGGGTAGGTGTTTCTGATGGGGTAGGTGTTTCTGATGGGGTAGGGATTTCTGATGGGGTAGGTGTTTCTGATGGGGTAGGGATTTCTGATGGGGTAGGTGTTTCTGATGGGGTAGGGATTTCTGATGGGGTAAGGATTTGTGATGGGGTAGGTGTTTCTGATAGGGTAGGTGTTTCTGATGGAGTAGGGATTTCTGATGGGGTAGGTGTTTCTGATGGGGTAGGGATTTCTGATGGGGTAGGTGTTTCTGATGGGGTAGGGATTTCTGATGGGGTAGGTGTTTCTGATGGGGTAGGGATTTCTGATGGGGTAGGGATTTCTGATGGGGTAGGGATTTCTAATGGGGTAAGGATTTGTGATGGGGTAGGTGTTTCTGATGTGGTAGGTGTTTCTGATGGGGTAGGGATTTCTGATGGGGTAGGTGTTTCTGATGGGGTAGGGATTTCTGATGGGGTAGGTGTTTCTGATGGGGTAGGGATTTCTGATGGGGTAGGTGTTTCTGATGGGGTAGGGATTTCTGATGGGGTAAGGATTTGTGATGGGGTAGGTGTTTCTGATAGGGTAGGTGTTTCTGATGGAGTAGGGATTTCTGATGGGGTAGGTGTTTCTGATGGGGTAGGGATTTCTGATGGGGTAGGTGTTTCTGATGGGGTAGGGATTTCTGATGGGGTAGGTGTTTCTGATGGGGTAGGGATTTCTGATGGGGTAGGTGTTTCTGATGGGGTAGGTGTTTCTGATGGGGTAGGGATTTCTGATGGGGTAAGGATTTGTGATGGAGTAGGTGTTTCTGATGGGGTAGGTGTTTCTGATGGAGTAGGGATTTCTGATGGGGTATGTGTTTCTGATGGGGTAGGTGTTTCTGATGGGGTAGGGATTTCTGATGGGGTAGGGATTTCTGATGGGGTAAGGATTTGTGATGGGGTAGGTGTTTCTGATGGGGTAGGTGTTTCTGATGGGGTAGGGATTTCTGATGGGGTAGGTGTTTCTGATGGGGTAGGGATTTCTGATGGGGTAGGTGTTTCTGATGGGGTAGGGATTTCTGATGGGGTAAGGATTTGTGATGGGGTAGGTGTTTCTGATGGGGTAGGGATTTCTGATGGGGTAGGTGTTTCTGATGGGGTAGGGATTTCTGATGAGGTAAGGATTTGTGATGGGGTAGGTGTTTCTGATGGGGTAGGTGTTTCTGATGGGGTAGGGATTTCTGATGGGGTAGGTGTTTCTGATGGGGTAGGTGTTTCTGATGGGGTAGGGATTTCTGATGGGGTAGGTGTTTCTGATGGGGTAGGGATTTCTGATGGGGTAGGGATTTCTGATGGGGTAAGGATTTGTGATGGGGTAGGTGTTTCTGATGGGGTAGGTGTTTCTGATGGGGTAAGTGTTTCTGATGGGGTAGGGATTTCTGATGGGGTAGGTGTTTCTGATGGGGTAGGGATTTCTGATGGGGTAGGTGTTTCTGATGGGGTAGGGCTTTCTGATGGGGTAAGGATTTGTGATGGGGTAGGTGTTTCTGATGGGGTAGGTGTTTCTGATGGGGTAGGGATTTCTGATGGGGTAGGTGTTTCTGATGGGGTAAGTGTTTCTGATGGGGTAGGGATTTCTGATGGGGTAGGTGTTTCTGATGGGGTAGGGATTTCTGATGGGGTAGGTGTTTCTGATGGGGTAGGGCTTTCTGATGGGGTAAGGATTTGTGATGGGGTAGGTGTTTCTGATGGGGTAGGTGTTTCTGATGGGGTAGGGATTTCTGATGGGGTAGGTGTTTCTGATGGGGTAGGGATTTCTGATGGGGTAGGTGTTTCTGATGGGGTAGGTGTTTCTGATGGGGTAGGGATTTCTGATGGGGTAGGTGTTTCTGATGGGGTAGGTGTTTCTGATGGGGTAGGGATTTCTGATGGGGTAGGTGTTTCTGATGGGGTAGGGATTTCTGATGGGGTAGGTGTTTCTGATGGGGTAGGTGTTTCTGATGGGGTAGGGATTTCTGATGGGGTAGGTGTTTCTGATGGGGTAGGGATTTCTGATGGGGTAGGTGTTTCTGATGGGGTAAGGATTTCTGATGGGGTAGGTGTTTCTGATGGGGTAGGTGTTTCTGATGGGGTAGGTGTTTCTGATGGGGTAGGGATTTCTGATGGGGTAGGTATTTCTGATGGGGTAGGGATTTCTGATGGGGTAGGTGTTTCTGATGGGGTAGGGATTTCTGATGGGGTAGGGATTTCTGATGGGGTATGGATTTCTGATGGGGTAGGGATTTGTGATGGGGTAGGTATTTCTGATGGGGTAGGTATTTCTGATGGGGTAGGTGTTTTTTATGGGGTAGGGATTTCTGATGGGGTAGGGATTTCTGATGGAGTAGGGATTTCTGATGGGGTAGGTGTTTCTGATGGGGTAGGGATTTCTGATGGGGTAAGGATTTGTGATGGGGTAGGTGTTTCTGATGGGGTAGGGATTTCTGATGGGGTAGGTGTTTCTGATGGGGTAGGGATTTCTGATGAGGTAAGGATTTGTGATGGGGTAGGTGTTTCTGATGGGGTAGGTGTTTCTGATGGGGTAGGGATTTCTGATGGGGTAGGTGTTTCTGATGGGGTAGGTGTTTCTGATGGGGTAGGGATTTCTGATGGGGTAGGTGTTTCTGATGGGGTAGGGATTTCTGATGGGGTAGGGATTTCTGATGGGGTAAGGATTTGTGATGGGGTAGGTGTTTCTGATGGGGTAGGTGTTTCTGATGGGGTAAGTGTTTCTGATGGGGTAGGGATTTCTGATGGGGTAGGGATTTCTGATGGGGTAGGGATTTCTGATGGGGTAAGGATTTGTGATGGGGTAGGTGTTTCTGATGGGGTAGGTGTTTCTGATGGGGTAAGTGTTTCTGATGGGGTAGGGATTTCTGATGGGGTAGGGATTTCTGATGGGGTAGGGATTTCTGATGAGGTAAGGATTTGTGATGGGGTAGGTGTTTCTGATGGGGTAGGTGTTTCTGATGGGGTAGGGATTTCTGATGGGGTAGGTGTTTCTGATGGGGTAGGTGTTTCTGATGGGGTAGGGATTTCTGATGGGGTAGGTGTTTCTGATGGGGTAGGGATTTCTGATGGGGTAGGGATTTCTGATGGGGTAAGGATTTGTGATGGGGTAGGTGTTTCTGATGGGGTAGGTGTTTCTGATGGGGTAAGTGTTTCTGATGGGGTAGGGATTTCTGATGGGGTAGGTGTTTCTGATGGGGTAGGGATTTCTGATGGGGTAGGTGTTTCTGATGGGGTAGGGATTTCTGATGGGGTAAGGATTTGTGATGGGGTAGGTGTTTCTGATGGGGTAGGTGTTTCTGATGGGGTAGGGATTTCTGATGGGGTAGGTGTTTCTGATGGGGTAGGGATTTCTGATGGGGTAGGTGTTTCTGATGGGGTAGGTGTTTCTGATGGGGTAGGGATTTCTGATGGGGTAGGTGTTTCTGATGGGGTAGGTGTTTCTGATGGGGTAGGGATTTCTGATGGGGTAGGTGTTTCTGATGGGGTAAGGATTTCTGATGGGGTAGGTGTTTCTGATGGGGTAGGGATTTCTGATGGGGTAGGTGTTTCTGATGGGGTAGGTGTTTCTGATGGGGTAGGTGTTTCTGATGGGGTAGGGATTTCTGATGGGGTAGGTATTTCTGATGGGGTAGGGATTTCTGATGGGGTAGGTGTTTCTGATGGGGTAGGTGTTTCTGATGGGGTAGGGATTTCTGATGGGGTAGGGATTTCTGATGGGGTATGGATTTCTGATGGGGTAGGGATTTGTGATGGGGTAGGTATTTGTGATGGGGTAGGTATTTCTGATGGGGTAGGTGTTTTTTATGGGGTAGGGATTTCTGATGGGGTAGGGATTTCTGATGGAGTAGGGATTTCTGATGGGGTAGGTGTTTCTGATGGGGTAGGGATTTCTGATGGGGTAGGTGTTTCTGATGGGGTAGGGATTTCTGATAGAACACCGGTGTACTGCCGAAATTTCCAACCTGCCGAGATCTCCAACCCGCGTCACTTCCGGTCCGAGATCTCAGCAATTTACCGCTGCCGCGCATGCACCGCCTTCAAAGCTCCTTCACAGAGGACTCCATGCATGAAGAGTTGGACTTCTCAGCAGCTGAATAGAATAGTACTGCGCATGCGCCCGCAGACAGTGCCTTACAGCTGCAGCAAATAATAACCCCTGCACAGTGCTCCATCCCCCACAGGAACTTCTACAATTAAGCCTGAAAGTACATGCTGGGATTTATAGTTCCTCTCCAAAAAAAAATAAAAACACAATTGTGAACAGAGTGTGATGGGGGACACAGCCTGCGTAATGGGGGACACAGGCTGGATGATGGGGGACACAGGCTGGATGATGGAGGACACAGCCTGCGTAATGGGGGACACAGCCTGCGTAATGGGGAACACAGGCTGCATGATGGGGGACACAGGCTGCGTGATGGGGGACACAGGCTGGATGATGGGGGACACAGGCTGGATGATGGGGGACACAGGCTGCATGATGGGGGACAAAGGCTGCGTGATGGGGGACACAGGCTGGATGATGGGGGACACAGGCTGGATGATGGGGGACACAGGCTGCATGATGGGGACACAGGCTGCATGATGGGGGACACAGGCTGCGTTATGGGGGACACAGGCTGCATGATGGGGGACACAGGCTGGATGATGGGGGACACAGGCTGGATGATGGGGGACACAGGCTGCGTGAAGGGGGACACAGGCTGGATGATGGGGGACACAGGCTGCGTTATGGGGGACACAGGCTGCGTGAAGGGGGACACAGGCTGCATTATGGGGGACACAGGCTGCGTGATGGGGGACACAGGCTGCGTTATGGGGGACACAGGCTGCATGATGGGGGACACAGGCTGCGTTATAGGGGACACAGGCTGCGTGATGGGGGGCACAGGCTGCGTGAAGGGGGACACAGGCTGCGTGAAGGGGGACACAGGTTGCGTGATGGGGGACACAGGCTGCGTGATGGGGGACACAGGCTGCGTGATGGGGGACACAGGCTGGATGATGGGAGACACAGGCTGCGTGATGGGGGACACAGGCTGGATGATGGGGGACACAGGCTGCGTTATAGGGGACACAGGCTGCGTGATGGGGGACACAGGCTGCGTGATTGGGAAACACAGGCTGGATGATGGGAGATACAGGCTGTGTGATGGGGGACAAATGCTGGGTGATGGGGGACACAGGCTGCATGAAGAAGGACACAGGCTGGATGATGGGGGACACAGGCTGCGTGATGGGGGACACAGGCTGCGTTATGGGAGACACAGGCTGGATGATGGGGGACACAGGCTGGATGATGGGGGACACAGGCTGGATGATGTGGGACACAGGCTGCCTGATGGGGGACACAGGCTGCATGATGGGGGACACAGGCTGCATTATAGGGGACACAGGCTGCATGAAGAGGGACACAGGCTGCGTGATGGGGGACACAGGCTGCATGATGGGGGACACAGGCTGCATGATGGGGGACACAGGCTGCGTTATGGGGGACACAGGCTGCATGATGGGGGACACAGGCTGGGTTATGGGGGACACAGGCTGCATGATGGAGGACACAGCCTGCATGATGGGGGACACAGGCTGCGTGATGGGGGACACAGGCTGCGTGATGGGGGACAAAGGCTGCATGAAGGGGGACACAGGCTGCATGAAGGGGGACACAGGCTGCATGAAGAGGGACACAGGCTGCGTGATGGGGGACAAAGGCTGCGTGATGGGGGACACAGGCTGCATGATGGAGGACACAGGCTGCATGATGGGGGACACAGGCTGCGTGATGGGGGACACAGGCTGCGTGATGGGGGACACAGGCTGCGTGAAGGGGGACACATGCTGCGTGAAGGGGGACACAGGCTGCATTATGGGGGACACAGGCTGCTTGATGGGGGACACAGGCTGGATGATGGGAGACACAGGCTGGATGATGGGGGACACAGGCTGCGTGATGGGGGACACAGGCTGCGTGATGGGAGACACAGGCTGGATGATGGGGGACACAGGCTGTGTGATGGGGAACACAGGCTGGATGATGGGGGACACAGGCTGCCTGATGGGGGACACAGGCTGGATGATGGGGGACACAGGCTGGATGATGGGGGACACAGGCTGTGTGATGGGGGACAAATGCTGGGTGATGGGGGACACAGGCTGAGTGATGGGGGACACAGGCTGCATGAAGAAGGACACAGGCTGAGTGATGGGGGACACAGGCTGTGTGATGGGGGACACAGGCTGGATGATGGGGGACACAGGCTGGATGATGGGGGACACAGGCTGTGTGATGGGGAACACAGGCTGGATGATGGGGGACACAGGCTGCCTGATGGGGGACACAGGCTGGATGATGGGGGACACAGGCTGCGTGATGGGGGACACAGGCTGCGTGATGGGGGACACAGGCTGCGTGATGGGGGACACAGGCCGCGTGATAGGGGACACAGGCTGCGTTTATGGGGGACACAGGCTGGATGATGGGGGACACAGGCTGGATGATGGGGGACACAGGCTGCGTGATGGGGGACACAGGCTGCATGATGGGTGACACAGGCTGCGTGATGGGGGACACAGGCTGCATGATGGGGGACACAGGCTGCGTGATGGGGGACACAGGCTGCGTGAAGGGGGACACAGGCTGTGTGAAGGGGGACACAGGCTGGATGATGGGGGACACAGGCTGCGTGATGGGGGACACAGGCTGGACGATGGGGGACACAGGCTTCGTGATGGGGGACACAGGCTGCATGATGGGGGACACCGGCTGGATGACAGTGGGGAACACAGGCTGCGTGATGGGGGACACAGGCTGCGTGATGGGGGACACAGGCTGCGTGATAGGGGCAAAGGCTGGATGATGGGGGACACAGGCTGGATGATGGGGGACACCTGCTGGATGACAGTGGGGAACACAGGCTGCGTGATGGGGGACACAGGCTGCGTGATGGGGGACACAGGCTGTGTGAAGGGGGACACAGGCTGGATGATGTGGGACACAGGCTGCGTGATGGGGGACACAGGCTGGACGATGGGGGACACAGGCTGTGTGATGGGGGACACAGGCTGCGTGATGGGGACACAGGCTGGATGATGGGGGACACAGGCTGGATGATGGGGGACACCGGCTGGATGACAGTGGGGAACACAGGCTGCATGATGGGGGACACAGGCTGCGTGATGGGGGACACAGGCTGGACGATGGGGGACACAGGCTGGACGATGGGGGACACAGGCTGCGTGATGGGGGACACAGGCTGCGTGATGGGGGACACAGGCTGCGTGATGGGGGGACACAGGCTGCATGATGGGGGACACAGGCTGGATGATGGGGGACACAGGCTGGATGATGGGGGACACAGGCTGTGTGATGGGGAACACAGGCTGGATGATGGGGGACACAGGCTGCCTGATGGGGGACACAGGCTGGATGATGGGGGACACAGGCTGCGTGATGGGGGACACAGGCCGCGTGATAGGGGACACAGGCTGCATTTATGGGGGACACAGGCTGGATGATGGGGGACACAGGCTGGATGATGGGGGACACAGGCTGCGTGATGGGGGACACAGGCTGCATGATGGGTGACACAGGCTGCGTGATGGGGGACACAGGCTGCATGATGGGGGACACAGGCTGCGTGATGGGGGACACAGGCTGCGTGAAGGGGGACACAGGCTGTGTGAAGGGGGACACAGGCTGGATGATGGGGGACACAGGCTGCGTGATGGGGGACAAATGCTGAGTGATGGGGGACACAGGCTGTGTGATGGGGGACACAGGCTGGATGATGGGGGACACAGGCTGGATGATGGGGGACACAGGCTGTGTGATGGGGAACACAGGCTGGATGATGGGGGACACAGGCTGCCTGATGGGGGACACAGGCTGGATGATGGGGGACACAGGCTGCGTGATGGGGGACACAGGCTGCGTGATGGGGGACACAGGCCGCGTGATGGGGGACACAGGCTGCGTTTATGGGGGACACAGGCTGGATGATGGGGGACACAGGCTGGATGATGGGGGACACAGGCTGCGTGATGGGGGACACAGGCTGCATGATGGGTGACACAGGCTGCGTGATGGGGGACACAGGCTGCATGATGGGGGACACAGGCTGCGTGATGGGGGACACAGGCTGCGTGAAGGGGGACACAGGCTGTGTGAAGGGGGACACAGGCTGGATGATGGGGGACACAGGCTGCGTGATGGGGGACACAGGCTGGACGATGGGGGACACAGGCTGCGTGATGGGGGACACAGGCTTCGTGATGGGGGGACACAGGCTGCATGATGGGGGACACCGGCTGGATGACAGTGGGGAACACAGGCTGCGTGATGGGGGACACAGGCTGTGTGATGGGGGACACAGGCTGGATGATGGGGGACACAGGTTGGATGACAGTGGGGAACACAGGCTGCGTGATGGGGGACACAGGCTGCGTGATGGGGACACAGGCTGGATGATGGGGGACACAGGCTGGATGATGGGGGACACCGGCTGGATGACAGTGGGGAACACAGGCTGCATGATGGGGGACACAGGCTGCGTGATGGGGGACACAGGCTGTGTGAAGGGGGACACAGGCTGGATGATGGGGGACACAGGCTGCGTGATGGGGGACACAGGCTGGACGATGGGGGACACAGGCTGGACGATGGGGGACACAGGCTGCGTGATGGGGGACACAGGCTGCGTGATGGGGGGACACAGGCTGCATGATGGGGGACACAGGCTGGATGATGGGGGACACAGGCTGCGTGATGGGGGACACAGGCTGGACGATGGGGGACACAGGCTGGATGATGGGGGACACAGGCTGTGTGATGGGGAACACAGGCTGGTTGATGGGGGACACAGGCTGCCTGATGGGGGACACAGGCTGGATGATGGGGGACACAGGCTGCGTGATGGGGGACACAGGCTGCGTGATGGGGGACACAGGCCGCGTGATAGGGGACACAGGCTGCGTTTATGGGGGACACAGGCTGGATGATGGGGGACACAGGCTGGATGATGGGGGACACAGGCTGCGTGATGGGGGACACAGGCTGCATGATGGGTGACACAGGCTGCGTGATGGGGGACACAGGCTGCATGATGGGGGACACAGGCTGCGTGATGGGGGACACAGGCTGCGTGAAGGGGGACACAGGCTGTGTGAAGGGGGACACAGGCTGGATGATGGGGGACACAGGCTGCGTGATGGGGGACACAGGCTGGACGATGGGGGACACAGGCTGCGTGATGGGGGACACAGGCTTCGTGATGGGGGGACACAGGCTGTGTGATGGGGGACACAGGCTGGATGATGGGGGACACAGGCTGGATGATGGGGGACACAGGCTGTGTGATGGGGAACACAGGCTGGATGATGGGGGACACAGGCTGCCTGATGGGGGACACAGGCTGGATGATGGGGGACACAGGCTGCGTGATGGGGGACACAGGCTGCGTGATGGGGGACACAGGCCGCGTGATGGGGGACACAGGCTGCGTTTATGGGGGACACAGGCTGGATGATGGGGGACACAGGCTGGATGATGGGGGACACAGGCTGCGTGATGGGGGACACAGGCTGCATGATGGGTGACACAGGCTGCGTGATGGGGGACACAGGCTGCATGATGGGGGACACAGGCTGCGTGATGGGGGACACAGGCTGCGTGAAGGGGGACACAGGCTGTGTGAAGGGGGACACAGGCTGGATGATGGGGGACACAGGCTGCGTGATGGGGGACACAGGCTGGACGATGGGGGACACAGGCTGCGTGATGGGGGACACAGGCTTCGTGATGGGGGGACACAGGCTGCATGATGGGGGACACCGGCTGGATGACAGTGGGGAACACAGGCTGCGTGATGGGGGACACAGGCTGTGTGATGGGGGACACAGGCTGGATGATGGGGGACACAGGTTGGATGACAGTGGGGAACACAGGCTGCGTGATGGGGGACACAGGCTGCGTGATGGGGACACAGGCTGGATGATGGGGGACACAGGCTGGATGATGGGGGACACCGGCTGGATGACAGTGGGGAACACAGGCTGCATGATGGGGGACACAGGCTGCGTGATGGGGGACACAGGCTGTGTGAAGGGGGACACAGGCTGGATGATGGGGGACACAGGCTGCGTGATGGGGGACACAGGCTGGACGATGGGGGACACAGGCTGGACGATGGGGGACACAGGCTGCGTGATGGGGGACACAGGCTGCGTGATGGGGGGACACAGGCTGCATGATGGGGGACACAGGCTGGATGATGGGGGACACAGGCTGCGTGATGGGGGACACAGGCTGGACGATGGGGGACACAGGCTGGATGATGGGGGACACAGGCTGTGTGATGGGGAACACAGGCTGGTTGATGGGGGACACAGGCTGCCTGATGGGGGACACAGGCTGGATGATGGGGGACACAGGCTGCGTGATGGGGGACACAGGCTGCGTGATGGGGGACACAGGCCGCGTGATAGGGGACACAGGCTGCGTTTATGGGGGACACAGGCTGGATGATGGGGGACACAGGCTGGATGATGGGGGACACAGGCTGCGTGATGGGGGACACAGGCTGCATGATGGGTGACACAGGCTGCGTGATGGGGGACACAGGCTGCATGATGGGGGACACAGGCTGCGTGATGGGGGACACAGGCTGCGTGAAGGGGGACACAGGCTGTGTGAAGGGGGACACAGGCTGGATGATGGGGGACACAGGCTGCGTGATGGGGGACACAGGCTGGACGATGGGGGACACAGGCTGCGTGATGGGGGACACAGGCTTCGTGATGGGGGGACACAGGCTGCATGATGGGGGACACCGGCTGGATGACAGTGGGGAACACAGGCTGTGTGATGGGGGACACAGGCTGCGTGATGGGGGACACAGGCTGGATGACAGTGGGGAACACAGGCTGCGTGATGGGGGACACAGGCTGCGTGATGGGGGACACAGGCTGCGTGATGGGGACACAGGCTGGATGATGGGGGACACAGGCTGTGTGATGGGGGACACAGGCTGCATGATGGGTGACACAGGCTGCGTGATGGGGGACACAGGCTGCATGATGGGGGACACAGGCTGCGTGATGGGGGACACAGGCTGTGTGAAGGGGGACACAGGCTGGATGATGGGGGACACAGGCTGCGTGATGGGGGACACAGGCTGGACGATGGGGGACACAGGCTGGACGATGGGGGACACAGGCTGCGTGATGGGGGACACAGGCTGGACGATGGGGGACACAGGCTGCGTGATGGGGGACACAGGCTGTGTGATGGGGGACACAGGCTGCGTGATGGGGGGACACAGGCTGCATGATGGGGGACACAGGCTGGATGATGGGGGACACAGGCTGCGTTATGGGAGACACAGACTGGAGGATGGGGGACACAGGCTGCGTGATGGGGGACACAGGCTGCATGAAGAGGGACACAGGCTGAGTGATGGGGGACACAGGCTGCATTATGGGAGACACAGGCTGCGTGATGGGGGACACAGGCTGGATGATGGGGGACACAGGCTGGATGATGGGGGACACAGGCTGCGTGATGGGGGACACAAGCTGGATGATGGGGGACACAGGCTGGATGATGGGGGACACAGGCTGGATGATGGGGGACACAGGCTGCGTGATGGGGGACACACGCTGCGTGATGGGGGACACAAGCTGGATGATGGGGGACACAGGCTGGATAATGGGGGACACAGGCTGGATGATGGGGGACACAGGCTGCGTGATTGGGAAACACAGGCTGCGTGATGGGGGACACAGGCTGCGTGATGGGGGACACAGGCTGCGTGATGGGAGACACAGGCTGGATGATGGGGGACACAGGCTGGATGATGGGGGACACAGGCTGTGTGATGGGGGACAAATGCTGGGTGATGGGGGACACATGCTGAGTGATGGGGGACACAGGCTGTGTGATGGGGGACACAGGCTGGATGCTGGCGGGGACACAGGCTGGATGGTGGGGGACACAGGCTGGATGATGGGGGACACAGGCTGGATGATGGGGGACACAGGCTGCATGATGGGTGACACAGGCTGTGTGATGGGGGACACAGGCTGCATGATGGGGGACACAGGCTGGATGACAGTGGGGAACACAGGCTGCATGATGGGTGACACAGGCTGCGTGATGGGGGACACAGGCTGCATGATGGGGGACACAGGCTGCGTGATGGGGGACACAGGCTGTGTGAAGGGGGACACAGGCTGGATGATGGGGGACACAGGCTGGACGATGGGGGACACAGGCTGCGTGATGGGGGACATAGGCTGCGTGATGGGGGGACACAGGCTGCATGATGGGGGACACAGGCTGGATGATGGGGGACACAGGCTGCGTGATGGGGGACACAGGCTGCGTTATGGGAGACACAGACTGGAGGATGGGGGACACAGGCTGCGTGATGGGGGACACATGCTGGGTGATGGGGGACACAGGCTGCATGAAGAGGGACACAGGCTGAGTGATGGGGGACACAGGCTGCGTGATGGGGGACACAGGCTGCATGATGGGAGACACAGGCTGCGTGATGGGGGACACAGGCTGCATGATGGGAGACACAGGCTGCGTGATGGGGGACACAGGCTGGATGATGGGGGACACAGGCTGGATGATGGTGGACACAGGCTGCGTGATGGGGGACACACGCTGCATGATGGGGGACACAAGCTGGATGATGGGGGACACAGGCTGGATGATGGGGGACACAGGCTGCGTGATGGGGGACACACGCTGCGTGATGGGGGACACAAGCTGGATGATGGGGGACACAGGCTGGATGATGGGGGACACAGGCTGTGTGATTGGGAAACACAGGCTGCTTGATGGGGGACACAGGCTGCGTGATGGGGGACACAGGCTGCGTGATGGGGGACACAGGCTGCGTGATGGGGGACACAGGCTGCGTTTATGGGGGACACAGGCTGCATGATGGGGGACACAGGCTGTGTTATGGGGGACACAGGCTGAATGATGAGGGACACAGGCTGCATGATGGGGGACACAGGCTGTGTTATGGGGGACACAGGCTGAATGATGAGGGACACAGGCTGCTTGATGGGGGACACAGGCTGCGTGATGGGGGACACAGGCTGCGTGATGGGGGACACAGGCTGCGTGATGGGAGACACAGGCTGGATGATGGGGGACACAGGCTGGATGATGGGGGACACAGGCTGTGTGATGGGGGACAAATGCTGGGTGATGGGGGACACAGGCTGAGTGATGGGGGACACAGGCTCTATGAAGAAGGACACAGGCTGAGTGATGGGGGACACAGGCTGTGTGATGAGGGACACAGGCTGCCTGATGGGGGACACAGGCTGCGTGATGGGGGACACAGGCTGCGTGATGGGGGACACAGGCCGCGTGATAGGGGACACAGGCTGCGTTTATGGGGGACACAGGCTGGATGATGGGGGACACAGGCTGGATGATGGGGGACACAGGCAGGATGATGGGGGACACAGGCTGCATGATGGGGTACACCGGCTGGATGACAGTGGGGAACACAGGCTGCGTGATGGGAGACACAGGCTGCGTGATGGGGACACAGGCTGGATGATGGGGGACACAGGCTGGATGATGGGGGACACAGGCTGCGTGATGGGGAACACAGGCTGCATGATGGGGGACACAGGCTGCGTGATGGGGGACACAGGCTGCGTGAAGGGGGACACAGGCTGTGTGAAGGGGGACACAGGCTGGATGATGGGGGACACAGGTTGCGTGATGGGGGACACAGGCTGGACGATGGGGGACACAGGCTGCGTGATGGGGGACACAGGATTCGTGATGGGGGGACACAGGCTGCGTGATGGGGGACACAGGCTGGATGATGGGGGACACAGGCTGCGTGATGGGGGACACAGGCTGCATGATGGGGTACACCGGCTGGATGACAGTGGGGAACACAGGCTGCGTGATGGGAGACACAGGCTGCGTGATGGGGACACAGGCTGGATGATGGGGGACACAGGCTGCGTGATGGGGACACAGGCTGGATGATGGGGGACACAGGCTGGATGATGGGGGACACAGGCTGCGTGATGGGGAACACAGGCTGCATGATGGGGGACACAGGCTGCGTGATGGGGGACACAGGCTGCGTGAAGGGGGACACAGGCTGTGTGAAGGGGGACACAGGCTGGATGATGGGGGACACAGGCTGCGTGATGGGGGACACAGGCTGGACGATGGGGGACACAGGCTGCGTGATGGGGGACACAGGCTTCGTGATGGGGGGACACAGGCTGCGTGATGGGGGACACAGGCTGGATGATGGGGGACACAGGCTGCGTGATGGGGGACACAGGCTGCATGATGGGGACACAGGCTGGATGATGGGGGACACAGGCTGGATGATGGGGGACACAGGCTGCGTGATGGGGGACACAGGCTGCATGATGGGGACACAGGCTGGATGATGGGGGCACAGGCTGGATGATGGGGGACACAGGCTGGATGATGGGGGACACAGGCTGCATGATGGGGGACACAGGCTGCGTGATGGGGGACACAGGCTGCGTGATGGGGGACACAGGCTGCCTGATGGGGGACACAGGCTGCGTGATGGGGGACACAGGCCGCGTGATAGGGGACACAGGCTGCGTTTATGGGGGACACAGGCTGGATGATGGGGGACACAGGCTGCGTGATGGGGGACACAGGCTGCGTTATGGGGGACACAGGCTGCATGATGGGGTACACCGGCTGGATGACAGTGGGGAACACAGGCTGCGTGATGGGGGACACAGGCTGGATGATGGGGGACACAGGCTGCGTGATGGGGGACACAGGCTGGATGATGGGGGACACAGGCTGCGTGATGGGGGACACAGGCTGCGTTATGGGGGACACAGGCTGCATGATGGGGTACACCGGCTGGATGACAGTGGGGAACACAGGCTGCGTGATGGGGGACACAGGCTGGATGATGGGGGACACAGGCTGCATGATGGGGGACACAGGCTGGATGATGGGGGACACAGGCTGCATTATGGGGGACACAGGCTGCATGATGGGGTACACCGGCTGGATGACAGTGGGGAACACAGGCTGCGTGATGGGGGACACAGGCTGGATGATGGGGGACACAGGCTGGATGATGGGGGACACAGGCTGCGTGATGGGGGACACAGGCTGCATGATGGGTGACACAGGCTGCGTGATGGGGGACACAGGCTGCATGATGGGGGACACAGGCTGCGTGAAGGGGGACACAGGCTGTGTGAAGGGGGACACAGGCTGGATGATGGGGGACACAGGCTGCGTGATGGGGGACACAGGCTGGACGATGGGGGACACAGGCTGGACGATGGGGGACACAGGCTGCGTGATGGGGGACACAGGCTGGATGATGGGGGACACAGGTTGCGTGATAGGGGGACACAGGCTGCATTATGGGGGACACAGGCTGGATGATGGGGGACACAGGCTGCATTATGGGGGACACAGGCTGGATGATGGAGAACACAGGCTGCGTGATGGGGGACACAGGCTGGATGATGGGGGACACAGGCTGGATGATGGGGGACACAGGCTGCGTGATGGGGGACACAGGCTGCATGATGGGTGACACAGGCTGCGTGATGGGGGACACAGGCTGCATGATGGGGGACACAGGCTGCGTGAAGGGGGACACAGGCTGTGTGAAGGGGGACACAGGCTGGATGATGGGGGACACAGGCTGCGTGATGGGGGACACAGGCTGGACGATGGGGGACACAGGCTGGACGATGGGGGACACAGGCTGCGTGATGGGGGACACAGGCTGGATGATGGGGGACACAGGTTGCGTGATAGGGGGACACAGGCTGCATTATGGGGGACACAGGCTGCATTATGGGTGACACAGGCTGCGTTATGGGGGACACAGGCTGGATGATAGGTGACACAGGCTGTGTGATGGGGGACACAGGCTGCGTGATGGGGGACACAGGCTTCGTGATGGGGGACACAGGCTGCGTGAAGGGGGACACAGGCTGCGTGATGGGGGACACAGGCTGCGTGATGGGGGACACAGGCTTCGTGATGGGGGACACAGGCTGCCTGATGGGGGACACAGGCTGCTTGAAAAGGGAAAACAGGCTGCATGAAGGGGGACACAGGCTGCATGATGGGGGACACAGGCTGCATGATGGGGGACACAGGCTGCGTTA
Source organism: Pelophylax lessonae (assembly GCF_965119305.1). Classification (NCBI taxonomy): domain Eukaryota; kingdom Metazoa; phylum Chordata; class Amphibia; order Anura; family Ranidae; genus Pelophylax; species Pelophylax lessonae. The sequence goes on along the minus strand of NW_028120130.1, from coordinate 25,825 downwards.
TGGGGGACACAGGCTGGACGATGGGGGACACAGACTGCGTGATGGGGGACACAGGCTGGATGATGGGGGACACAGGCTGCGTGATGGGGGACACAGGCTGCGTTATGGGAGACACAGGCTGGATGATGGGGGACACAGACTGCGTGATGGGGGACACAGGCTGGATGATGGGGGACACAGGCTGCGTTATGGGGACACAGGCTGCATGATGGGGGGACACAGACTAGATGATAGGTGACACAGGCTGCGTGATGGGGGACACAGGCTGTGTGAAGGGGGACACAGGCTGGATGATGGGGGACACAGGCTGCGTTATGGGGGACACAGGCTGCGTGATGGGGGACACAGGCTGCGTGATGGGGGACACAGGCTGGATGATGGGGGACACAGGATGCGTGATGGGGGACACAGGCTGGATGATGGGGGACACAGGCTGCGTTATGGGGGACACAGGCTGCGTGATGGGGGACACAGGCTGCGTGATGGGGGACACAGGCTGGACGATGGGGGACACAGGCTGGACGATGGGGGACACAGGCTGTGTGATGGGGGACACAGGCTGGATGATGGGGGACACAGGCTGCGTGATGGGGGACACAGGCTGCATGATGGGGGACACAGGCTGCATTATGGGGGACACAGGCTGGATGATGGGGAACACAGGCTGCGTTATGGGGGACACAGGCTGCATTATGGGGGACACAGGCTGCGTTATGGGGGACACAGGCTGGATGATGGGGGACACAGGCTGGACGATAGGTGACACAGGCTGTGTGATGGGGGACACAGGCTGCGTGATGGGGGACACAGGCTTCGTGATGGGGGACACAGGCTGCGTGAAGGGGGACACAGGCTGCGTGATGGGGGACACAGGCTGCGTGATGGGGGACACAGGCTTCGTGATGGGGGACACAGGCTGCCTGATGGGGGACACAGGCTGTGTGAAAAGGGAAAACAGGCTGCATGAAGGGGGACACAGGCTGCATGATGGGGGACACAGGCTGCATGATGGGGGACACAGGCTGCGTTATGGGGGACACAGGCTGGATGATGGGGGACACAGACTGCGTGATGGGGGACACAGGCTGGATGATGGGGGACACAGGCTGCGTGATGGGGGACACAGGCTGCGTTATGGGAGACACAGGCTGGATGATGGGGGACACAGACTGCGTGATGGGGGACACAGGCTGGATGATGGGGGACACAGGCTGCGTTATGGGGACACAGGCTGCATGATGGGGGGACACAGACTAGATGATAGGTGACACAGGCTGCGTGATGGGGGACACAGGCTGTGTGAAGGGGGACACAGGCTGGATGATGGGGGACACAGGCTGCGTTATGGGGGACACAGGCTGCGTGATGGGGGACACAGGCTGCGTGATGGGGGACACAGGCTGGATGATGGGGGACACAGGCTGCGTGATGGGGGACACAGGCTGGATGATGGGGGACACAGGCTGCGTTATGGGGGACACAGGCTGCGTGATGGGGGACACAGGCTGGACGATGGGGGACACAGGCTGGACGATGGGGGACACAGGCTGTGTGATGGGGGACACAGGCTGGATGATGGGGGACACAGGCTGCGTGATGGGGGACACAGGCTGCATGATGGGGGACACAGGCTGCATTATGGGGGACACAGGCTGGATGATGGGGAACACAGGCTGCGTTATGGGGGACACAGGCTGCATTATGGGGGACACAGGCTGCGTTATGGGGGACACAGGCTGGATGATAGGTGACACAGGCTGTGTGATGGGGGACACAGGCTGCGTGATGGGGGACACAGGCTTCGTGATGGGGGACACAGACTGCCTGATGGGGGACACAGGCTGCGTGAAAAGGGAAAACAGGCTGCATGAAGGGGGACACAGGCTGCATTATGGGGGACACAGGCTGCGTTATGGGGGACACAGGCTGGATGATAGGTGACACAGGCTGTGTGATGGGGGACACAGGCTGCGTGATGGGGGACACAGACTGCCTGATGGGGGACACAGGCTGCGTGAAAAGGGAAAACAGGCTGCATGAAGGGGGACACAGGCTGCGTTATGGGGGACACAGGCTGCGTTATGGGGGACACAGGCTGCGTGATGGGGGACACAGGCTGCGCGATGGGGGACACAGGCTGCGTGATGGGGGACACAGGCTGCGTTATGGGAGACACAGGCTGGATGATAGGTGACACAGGCTGCGTGATGGGGGACACAGGCTGTGTGAAGGGGGACACAGGCTGGATGATGGGGGACACAGGCTGCGTTATGGGGGACACAGGCTGCGTGATGGGGGACACAGGCTGCGTGAAGGGGGACACAGGCTGCGTGAAGGGGGACACAGGCTGTGTTATGGGGGACACAGGCTGTGTGAAGGGGGACACAGGTTGCGTTATGGGGGACACAGGCTGCGTTATGGGGGACACAGGCTGCTTGATGGGGGACACAGGCTGGATGATGGGGGACTCAGGCTGCGTGATGGGGGACACAGGCTGGATGATGGGGGACATAGGCTGCATGATGGGGGACACAGGCTGCTTGTTAGGGGACACAGGCTGCGTTATGGGGGACACAGGCTGCGTGATGGGGGACACAGGCTGGATGCTGGCGGGGACACAGGCTGTGTGATAGGGGACACAGGCTGGATGATGGGGGACACAGGCTGGATGATGGGGGACACAGGCTGGATGATGGGGGACACAGGCTGCGTGATGGGGGACACAGGCTGCGTTATGGGGGACACAGGCTGCGTTATAGGGGACACAGGCTGCGTTATGGGGGACATAGGCTGCGTGATGGGGACACAGGCTGGATGATGGGGGACGCAGGCTGCATTATGGGGGACACAGGCTGGATGATGGGGAACACAGGCTGGATGATAGGTGACACAGGCTGCATGATGGGGGACACAGGCTGGATGATAGGTGACACAGGCTGCATGATGGGGGACACAGGCTGCGTTATGGGGGACACAGGCTGCGTTATAGGGGACACAGGCTGCGTTATGGGGGACACAGGCTGCGTGATGGGGACACAGGCTGGATGATGGGGGACACAGGCTGCGTGATGGGGGACACAGGCTAGACGATGGGGGACACAGGCTGGACGATGGGGGACACAGGCTGCGTGATGGGGGACACAGGCTGCGTGATGGGGGACACAGGCTGCGTTATGGGAGACACAGACTGGAGGATGGGGGACACAGGCTGGGTAATGGGGGACACAGGCTGCATGAAGAGGGACACAGGCTGAGTGATGGGGGACACAGGCTGCGTGATGGGGGACACAGGCTGCGTGATGGGGGACACAGGCTGCGTGATGGGGGACACAAGCTGGATGATGGGGGACACAGGCTGGATGATGGGGGACACAGGCTGGATGATGGGGGACACAGGCTGGATGATGGGGGACACAGGCTGCGTGATGGGGGACACACGCTGCGTGATGGGGGACACAAGCTGGATGATGGGGGACACAGGCTGGATGATGGGGGACACAGGCTGGATGATGGGGGACACAGGCTGCGTGATGGGGGACACAGGCTGGATGATGGGGGACACAGGCTGGATGATGGGGGACACAGGCTGGATGATGGGGGACACAGGCTGGATGATGGGGGACACAGGCTGCGTGATGGGGGACACAGGCTGCGTGATGGGGGACACAAGCTGGATGATGGGGGACACAGGCTGGATGATGGGGGACACAGGCTGGATGATGGGGGACACAGGCTGGATGATGGGGGACACAGGCTGGATGATGGGGGACACAGGCTGGATGATGGGGGACACAGGCTGCGTGATGGGGGACACAGGCTGCGTGATGGGGGACACAGGCTGCGTTTATGTGGGACACAGGCTGCATGATGGGGGACACAGGCTGTGTTATGGGGGACACAGGCTGGATGATGGGGGACACAGGCTGCGTGATTGGGAAACACAGGCTGCTTGATGGGGGACACAGGCTGCGTGATGGGAGACACAGGCTGGATGATGGGGGACACAGGCTGTGTGATGGGGGACACAGACTGTGTGATGGGGAACACAGGCTGGATGATGGGGGACACAGGCTGCCTGATGGGGGACACAGGCTGCGTGATGGGGGACACAGGCCGCGTGATAGGGGACACAGGCTGCGTTTATGGGGGACACAGGCTGCGTGATGGGAGACACAGGCTGGATGATGGGGGACACAGGCTGGATGATGGGGGACACAGGCTGTGTGATGGGGGACAAATGCTGGGTGATGGGGGACACAGGCTGAGTGATGGGGGACACAGGCTCTATGAAGAAGGACACAGGCTGAGTGATGGGGGACACAGGCTGGATGATGGGGGACACAGGCTGCATGATGGGGGACACAGGCTAGACGATGGGGGACACAGGCTGGACGATGGGGGACACAGGCTGCGTGATGGGGGACACAGGCTGCGTGATGGGGGACACAGGCTGCGTGATGGGGGGACACAGGCTGCATGATGGGGGACACAGGCTGGATGATGGGGGACACAGGCTGCGTGATGGGGGACACAGGCTGCGTTATGGGAGACACAGACTGGAGGATGGGGGACACAGGCTGCGTGATGGGGGACACATGCTGGGTGATGGGGGACACAGGCTGCGTGATGGGGGACACAGGCTGCGTGATGGGGGACACAGGCTGCATGATGGGAGACACAGGCTGCGTGATGGGGGACACAGGCTGGATGATGGGGGACAAAGGCTGGATGATGGGGGACACAGGCTGCGTGATGGGGGACACAGGCTGCGTGATGGGGGACACAGGCTGCGTGATGGGGGACACAGGCTGCATGATGGGAGACACAGGCTGCGTGATGGGGGACACAGGCTGGATGATGGGGGACACAGGCTGGATGATGGGGGACACAGGCTGCGTGATGGGGGACACACGCTGCGTGATGGGGGACACACGCTGCATGATGGGGGACACAGGCTGGATGATGGGGGACACAGGCTGGATGATGGGGGACACAGGCTGCGTGATGGGGGACACAGGCTGCGTTTATGTGGGACACAGGCTGCATGATGGGGGACACAGGCTGTGTTATGGGGGACACAGGCTGAATGATGGGGGACACAGGCTGGATGATGGGGGACACAGGCTGCGTGATTGGGAAACACAGGCTGCTTGATGGGGGACACAGGCTGCGTGATGGGGGACACAGGCTGCGTGATGGGGGACACAGGCTGCGTGATGGGAGACACAGGCTGGATGATGGGGGACACAGGCTGGATGATGGGGGACACAGGCTGTGTGATGGGGGACAAATGCTGGGTGATGGGGGACACAGGCTGAGTGATGGGGGACACAGGCTCTATGAAGAAGGACACAGGCTGAGTGATGGGGGACACAGGCTGGATGCTGGCGGGGACACAGGCTGTGTGATGGAGGACACAGGCTGGATGATGGGGGACACAGGCTGTGTGATGGGGAACACAGGCTGGATGATGGGGGACACAGGCTGCCTGATGGGGGACACAGGCTGCGTGATGGGGGACACAGGCCGCGTGATAGGGGACACAGGCTGCGTTTATGGGGGACACAGGCTGGATGATGGGGGACACAGGCAGGATGATGGGGGACACAGGCTGCGTGATGGGGGACACAGGCTGCGTTATGGGGGACACAGGCTGCATGATGGGGTACACCGGCTGGATGACAGTGGGGAACACAGGCTGCGTGATGGGGGACACAGGCTGCGTGATGGGGGACACAGGCTGCGTGATGGGGACACAGGCTGGATGATGGGGGACACAGGCTGCGTGATGGGGGACACAGGCTGCGTGAAGGGGGACACAGGCTGTGTGAAGGGGGACACAGGCTGGATGATGGGGACACAGGCTGCGTGATGGGGGACACAGGCTGGACGATGGGGGACACAGGCTGGACGATGGGGGACACAGGCTGCGTGATGGGGGACAAAGGCTGGATGATGGGGGACACAGGCTGCGTGATAGGGGGACACAGGCTGCATGATGGGGGACACAGGCTGCATTATGGGGGACACAGGCTGGATGATGGGGGACACAGGCTGCATTATGGGGGACACAGGCTGCGTTATGGGGGACACAGGCTGGATGATGGGGGACACAGGCTGCGTGATGGGGGACACAGGCTGCATGATGGGTGACACAGGCTGCGTGATGGGGGACACAGGCTGCATGATGGGGGACACAGGCTGCGTGATGGGGGACACAGGCTGCCTGATGGGGGACACAGGCTGGATGATGGGGGACACAGGCTGCGTGATGGGGGACACAGGCTGCGTGATGGGGGACACAGGCCGCGTGATAGGGGACACAGGCTGCGTTTATGGGGGACACAGGCTGGATGATGGGGGACACAGGCTGGATGATGGGGGACACAGGCTGCGTGATGGGGGACACAGGCTGCGTTATGGGGGACACAGGCTGCATGATGGGGTACACCGGCTGGATGACAGTGGGGAACACAGGCTGCGTGATGGGGGACACAGGCTGGATGATGGGGGACACAGGCTGGATGATGGGGGACACAGGCTGCGTGATGGGGGACACAGGCTGCATGATGGGTGACACAGGCTGCGTGATGGGGGACACAGGCTGCATGATGGGGGACACAGGCTGCGTGAAGGGGGACACAGGCTGTGTGAAGGGGGACACAGGCTGGATGATGGGGACACAGGCTGCGTGATGGGGGACACAGGCTGGACGATGGGGGACACAGGCTGGACGATGGGCTACACAGGCTGCGTGATGGGGGACACAGGCTGGATGATGGGGGACACAGGCTGCGTGATAGGGGGACACAGGCTGCGTGATGGGGGACACAGGCTGCATTATGGGGGACACAGGCTGGATGATGGGGGACACAGGCTGCATTATGGGGGACACAGGCTGCGTTATGGGGGACACAGGCTGGATGATAGGTGACACAGGCTGTGTGATGGGGGACACAGGCTGCGTGATGGGGGACACAGGCTTCGTGATGGGGGACACAGACTGCCTGATGGGGGACACAGGCTGCGTGAAAAGGGAAAACAGGCTGCATGAAGGGGGACACAGGCTGCATTATGGGGGACACAGGCTGCGTTATGGGGGACACAGGCTGGATGATAGGTGACACAGGCTGTGTGATGGGGGACACAGGCTGCGTGATGGGGGACACAGACTGCCTGATGGGGGACACAGGCTGCGTGAAAAGGGAAAACAGGCTGCATGAAGGGGGACACAGGCTGCGTTATGGGGGACACAGGCTGCGTTATGGGGGACACAGGCTGCGTGATGGGGGACACAGGCTGCGCGATGGGGGACACAGGCTGCGTGATGGGGGACACAGGCTGCGTTATGGGAGACACAGGCTGGATGATAGGTGACACAGGCTGCGTGATGGGGGACACAGGCTGTGTGAAGGGGGACACAGGCTGGATGATGGGGGACACAGGCTGCGTTATGGGGGACACAGGCTGCGTGATGGGGGACACAGGCTGCGTGAAGGGGGACACAGGCTGCGTGAAGGGGGACACAGGCTGTGTTATGGGGGACACAGGCTGTGTGAAGGGGGACACAGGTTGCGTTATGGGGGACACAGGCTGCGTTATGGGGGACACAGGCTGCATGATGGGGTACACCGGCTGGATGACAGTGGGGAACACAGGCTGCGTGATGGGGGACACAGGCTGCGTGATGGGGGACACAGGCTGCGTGATGGGGACACAGGCTGGATGATGGGGGACACAGGCTGCGTGATGGGGGACACAGGCTGCGTGAAGGGGGACACAGGCTGTGTGAAGGGGGACACAGGCTGGATGATGGGGACACAGGCTGCGTGATGGGGGACACAGGCTGGACGATGGGGGACACAGGCTGGACGATGGGGGACACAGGCTGCGTGATGGGGGACAAAGGCTGGATGATGGGGGACACAGGCTGCGTGATAGGGGGACACAGGCTGCATGATGGGGGACACAGGCTGCATTATGGGGGACACAGGCTGGATGATGGGGGACACAGGCTGCATTATGGGGGACACAGGCTGCGTTATGGGGGACACAGGCTGGATGATGGGGGACACAGGCTGCGTGATGGGGGACACAGGCTGCATGATGGGTGACACAGGCTGCGTGATGGGGGACACAGGCTGCATGATGGGGGACACAGGCTGCGTGATGGGGGACACAGGCTGCCTGATGGGGGACACAGGCTGGATGATGGGGGACACAGGCTGCGTGATGGGGGACACAGGCTGCGTGATGGGGGACACAGGCCGCGTGATAGGGGACACAGGCTGCGTTTATGGGGGACACAGGCTGGATGATGGGGGACACAGGCTGGATGATGGGGGACACAGGCTGCGTGATGGGGGACACAGGCTGCGTTATGGGGGACACAGGCTGCATGATGGGGTACACCGGCTGGATGACAGTGGGGAACACAGGCTGCGTGATGGGGGACACAGGCTGGATGATGGGGGACACAGGCTGGATGATGGGGGACACAGGCTGCGTGATGGGGGACACAGGCTGCATGATGGGTGACACAGGCTGCGTGATGGGGGACACAGGCTGCATGATGGGGGACACAGGCTGCGTGAAGGGGGACACAGGCTGTGTGAAGGGGGACACAGGCTGGATGATGGGGACACAGGCTGCGTGATGGGGGACACAGGCTGGACGATGGGGGACACAGGCTGGACGATGGGCTACACAGGCTGCGTGATGGGGGACACAGGCTGGATGATGGGGGACACAGGCTGCGTGATAGGGGGACACAGGCTGCGTGATGGGGGACACAGGCTGCATTATGGGGGACACAGGCTGGATGATGGGGGACACAGGCTGCATTATGGGGGACACAGGCTGCGTTATGGGGGACACAGGCTGGATGATAGGTGACACAGGCTGTGTGATGGGGGACACAGGCTGCGTGATGGGGGACACAGGCTTCGTGATGGGGGACACAGACTGCCTGATGGGGGACACAGGCTGCGTGAAAAGGGAAAACAGGCTGCATGAAGGGGGACACAGGCTGCATTATGGGGGACACAGGCTGCGTTATGGGGGACACAGGCTGGATGATAGGTGACACAGGCTGTGTGATGGGGGACACAGGCTGCGTGATGGGGGACACAGACTGCCTGATGGGGGACACAGGCTGCGTGAAAAGGGAAAACAGGCTGCATGAAGGGGGACACAGGCTGCGTTATGGGGGACACAGGCTGCGTTATGGGGGACACAGGCTGCGTGATGGGGGACACAGGCTGCGCGATGGGGGACACAGGCTGCGTGATGGGGGACACAGGCTGCGTTATGGGAGACACAGGCTGGATGATAGGTGACACAGGCTGCGTGATGGGGGACACAGGCTGTGTGAAGGGGGACACAGGCTGGATGATGGGGGACACAGGCTGCGTTATGGGGGACACAGGCTGCGTGATGGGGGACACAGGCTGCGTGAAGGGGGACACAGGCTGCGTGAAGGGGGACACAGGCTGTGTTATGGGGGACACAGGCTGTGTGAAGGGGGACACAGGTTGCGTTATGGGGGACACAGGCTGCGTTATGGGGGACACAGGCTGCTTGATGGGGGACACAGGCTGGATGATGGGGGACTCAGGCTGCGTGATGGGGGACACAGGCTGGATGATGGGGGACATAGGCTGCATGATGGGGGACACAGGCTGCTTGTTAGGGGACACAGGCTGCGTTATGGGGGACACAGGCTGCGTGATGGGGGACACAGGCTGGATGCTGGCGGGGACACAGGCTGTGTGATAGGGGACACAGGCTGGATGATGGGGGACACAGGCTGGATGATGGGGGACACAGGCTGGATGATGGGGGACACAGGCTGTGTGATGGGGGACATAGGCTTCGTTATGGGGGACACAGGCTGTGTAATGGGTGAAATAGGCTGGATGACGGCGGGGGGCACAGGCTGCATGATGGGGAACGCAGGCTGCATTATGGGGGACACAGGCTGGATGATGGGGGACACAGGCTGGATGATGGGGGACACAGGCTGCGTTATGGGGGACACAGGCTGCATTATGGGGGACACAGGCTGGATGATGGGGGACTCAGGCTGCGTGATGGGGGACACAGGCTGGATGATGGGGGACGCGGGCTGCATTATGGGGGACACAGGCTGGATGATGGGGAACACAGGCTGGATGATAGGTGACACAGGCTGCGTGATGGGGGACACAGGCTGCGTTATGGGGGACACAGGCTGCGTTATAGGGGACACAGGCTGCGTTATGGGGGACATAGGCTGCGTGATGGGGACACAGGCTGGATGATGGGGGACTCAGGCTGCGTGATGGGGGACACAGGCTGCATGATGGGGGACACAGGCTGGATGATGGGGGACTCAGGCTGCGTGATGGGGGACACAGGCTGGATGATGGGGGACGCAGGCTGCATTATGGGGGACACAGGCTGGATGATGGGGAACACAGGCTGGATGATAGGTGACACAGGCTGCATGATGGGGGACACAGGCTGGATGATAGGTGACACAGGCTGCATGATGGGGGACACAGGCTGCGTTATGGGGGACACAGGCTGCGTTATAGGGGACACAGGCTGCGTTATGGGGGACACAGGCTGCGTGATGGGGACACAGGCTGGATGATGGGGGACACAGGCTGCGTGATGGGGGACACAGGCTAGACGATGGGGGACACAGGCTGGACGATGGGGGACACAGGCTGCGTGATGGGGGACACAGGCTGCGTGATGGGGGACACAGGCTGCGTTATGGGAGACACAGACTGGAGGATGGGGGACACAGGCTGGGTAATGGGGGACACAGGCTGCATGAAGAGGGACACAGGCTGAGTGATGGGGGACACAGGCTGCGTGATGGGGGACACAGGCTGCGTGATGGGGGACACAGGCTGCGTGATGGGGGACACAAGCTGGATGATGGGGGACACAGGCTGGATGATGGGGGACACAGGCTGGATGATGGGGGACACAGGCTGGATGATGGGGGACACAGGCTGCGTGATGGGGGACACACGCTGCGTGATGGGGGACACAAGCTGGATGATGGGGGACACAGGCTGGATGATGGGGGACACAGGCTGGATGATGGGGGACACAGGCTGCGTGATGGGGGACACAAGCTGGATGATGGGGGACACAGGCTGGATGATGGGGGACACAGGCTGGATGATGGGGGACACAGGCTGCGTGATGGGGGACACAGGCTGCGTGATGGGGGACACAGGCTGCGTTTATGTGGGACACAGGCTGCATGATGGGGGACACAGGCTGTGTTATGGGGGACACAGGCTGGATGATGGGGGACACAGGCTGCGTGATTGGGAAACACAGGCTGCTTGATGGGGGACACAGGCTGCGTGATGGGAGACACAGGCTGGATGATGGGGGACACAGGCTGTGTGATGGGGGACAAATGCTGAGTGATGGGGGACACAGGCTGTGTGATGGGGAACACAGGCTGGATGATGGGGGACACAGGCTGCCTGATGGGGGACACAGGCTGCGTGATGGGGGACACAGGCCGCGTGATAGGGGACACAGGCTGCGTTTATGGGGGACACAGGCTGCGTGATGGGAGACACAGGCTGGATGATGGGGGACACAGGCTGGATGATGGGGGACACAGGCTGTGTGATGGGGGACAAATGCTGGGTGATGGGGGACACAGGCTGAGTGATGGGGGACACAGGCTCTATGAAGAAGGACACAGGCTGAGTGATGGGGGACACAGGCTGGATGATGGGGGACACAGGCTGCATGATGGGGGACACAGGCTAGACGATGGGGGACACAGGCTGGACGATGGGGGACACAGGCTGCGTGATGGGGGACACAGGCTGCGTGATGGGGGACACAGGCTGCGTGATGGGGGGACACAGGCTGCATGATGGGGGACACAGGCTGGATGATGGGGGACACAGGCTGCGTGATGGGGGACACAGGCTGCGTTATGGGAGACACAGACTGGAGGATGGGGGACACAGGCTGCGTGATGGGGGACACATGCTGGGTGATGGGGGACACAGGCTGCGTGATGGGGGACACAGGCTGCGTGATGGGGGACACAGGCTGCATGATGGGAGACACAGGCTGCGTGATGGGGGACACAGGCTGGATGATGGGGGACAAAGGCTGGATGATGGGGGACACAGGCTGCGTGATGGGGGACACAGGCTGCGTGATGGGGGACACAGGCTGCGTGATGGGGGACACAGGCTGCATGATGGGAGACACAGGCTGCGTGATGGGGGACACAGGCTGGATGATGGGGGACACAGGCTGGATGATGGGGGACACAGGCTGCGTGATGGGGGACACACGCTGCGTGATGGGGGACACACGCTGCATGATGGGGGACACAGGCTGGATGATGGGGGACACAGGCTGGATGATGGGGGACACAGGCTGCGTGATGGGGGACACAGGCTGCGTTTATGTGGGACACAGGCTGCATGATGGGGGACACAGGCTGTGTTATGGGGGACACAGGCTGAATGATGGGGGACACAGGCTGGATGATGGGGGACACAGGCTGCGTGATTGGGAAACACAGGCTGCTTGATGGGGGACACAGGCTGCGTGATGGGGGACACAGGCTGCGTGATGGGGGACACAGGCTGCGTGATGGGAGACACAGGCTGGATGATGGGGGACACAGGCTGGATGATGGGGGACACAGGCTGTGTGATGGGGGACAAATGCTGGGTGATGGGGGACACAGGCTGAGTGATGGGGGACACAGGCTCTATGAAGAAGGACACAGGCTGAGTGATGGGGGACACAGGCTGGATGCTGGCGGGGACACAGGCTGTGTGATGGAGGACACAGGCTGGATGATGGGGGACACAGGCTGTGTGATGGGGAACACAGGCTGGATGATGGGGGACACAGGCTGCCTGATGGGGGACACAGGCTGCGTGATGGGGGACACAGGCCGCGTGATAGGGGACACAGGCTGCGTTTATGGGGGACACAGGCTGGATGATGGGGGACACAGGCAGGATGATGGGGGACACAGGCTGCGTGATGGGGGACACAGGCTGCGTTATGGGGGACACAGGCTGCATGATGGGGTACACCGGCTGGATGACAGTGGGGAACACAGGCTGCGTGATGGGGGACACAGGCTGCGTGATGGGGGACACAGGCTGCGTGATGGGGACACAGGCTGGATGATGGGGGACACAGGCTGCGTGATGGGGGACACAGGCTGCGTGAAGGGGGACACAGGCTGTGTGAAGGGGGACACAGGCTGGATGATGGGGACACAGGCTGCGTGATGGGGGACACAGGCTGGACGATGGGGGACACAGGCTGGACGATGGGGGACACAGGCTGCGTGATGGGGGACAAAGGCTGGATGATGGGGGACACAGGCTGCGTGATAGGGGGACACAGGCTGCATGATGGGGGACACAGGCTGCATTATGGGGGACACAGGCTGGATGATGGGGGACACAGGCTGCATTATGGGGGACACAGGCTGCGTTATGGGGGACACAGGCTGGATGATGGGGGACACAGGCTGCGTGATGGGGGACACAGGCTGCATGATGGGTGACACAGGCTGCGTGATGGGGGACACAGGCTGCATGATGGGGGACACAGGCTGCGTGATGGGGGACACAGGCTGCCTGATGGGGGACACAGGCTGGATGATGGGGGACACAGGCTGCGTGATGGGGGACACAGGCTGCGTGATGGGGGACACAGGCTGCGTGATGGGGGACACAGGCTGCATGATGGGGTACACCGGCTGGATGACAGTGGGGAACACAGGCTGCGTGATGGGGGACACAGGCTGGATGATGGGGGACACAGGCTGGATGATGGGGGACACAGGCTGCGTGATGGGGGACACAGGCTGCATGATGGGTGACACAGGCTGCGTGATGGGGGACACAGGCTGCATGATGGGGGACACAGGCTGCGTGAAGGGGGACACAGGCTGTGTGAAGGGGGACACAGGCTGGATGATGGGGACACAGGCTGCGTGATGGGGGACACAGGCTGGACGATGGGGGACACAGGCTGGACGATGGGCTACACAGGCTGCGTGATGGGGGACACAGGCTGGATGATGGGGGACACAGGCTGCGTGATAGGGGGACACAGGCTGCGTGATGGGGGACACAGGCTGCATTATGGGGGACACAGGCTGGATGATGGGGGACACAGGCTGCATTATGGGGGACACAGGCTGCGTTATGGGGGACACAGGCTGGATGATAGGTGACACAGGCTGTGTGATGGGGGACACAGGGTGCGTGAAGTTGGACACAGGCTGCGTTATGGGGGACAAGGCTGCGTGATGGGGGACACAGGCTGAGTGATGGGGGACACAGGCTGCGTGATGGGGGACACAGGCTGCGTGATGGGGGACACAGGCTGCGTGAAGGGGGACACAGGCTGCGTGATGGGGGACACAGGCTGCGTGATGGGGGACACAGGCTTCGTGATGGGGGACACATGATGGGGGACACAGACTGCCTGATGGGGGACACAGGCTGCGTGAAAAGGGAAAACAGGCTGCATGATGGGGGACACAGGCTGCATGATGGGGGACACAGGCTGCGTTATGGGGGACACAGGCTGCGTGATTTGGGGACACAGGCTGCGCGATGGGGGACACAGGCTGCGTGATGGGGGACACAGGCTGCGTGATGGGGGACACAGGCTGCGTTATGGGGACACAGGCTGCATGATGGGGGACACAGGCTGCATGATGGGGGACACAGGCTGCGTTATGGGGGACACAGGCTGCGTGATGGGGGACACAGGCTGCGTGATGGGGGACACAGGCTGCGTGAAGGGGGACACAGGCTGCGTGATGGGAGACACAGGCTGTGTGAAGGGGGACACAGGTTGCGTAATGGGTGAAATAGGCTGGATGACGGCGGGGGGCACAGGCTGCATGATGGGGAACGCAGGCTGCATTATGGGGGACACAGGCTGGATGATGGGGGACACAGGCTGCGTTATGGGGGACACAGGCTGGATGATGGGGGACTCAGGCTGCGTGATGGGGGACACAGGCTGGATGATGGGGGACGCAGGCTGCATTATGGGGGACACAGGCTCGATGATGGGGAACACAGGCTGCGTTATGGGGGACACAGGCTGCGTGAAGGGGGACACAGGCTGCATTATGGGGGACACAGGCTGGATGATGGGGAACACCGGCTGCATTATGGGGGACACAGGCTGCGTGAAGGGGGACACAGGCTGCGTGAAGGGGGACACAGGCTGCGTTATGGGGGACACAGGCTGCGTTATGGGGGACACAGGCTGCGTGATGGGGACACAGGCTGGATGATGGGGGACTCAGGCTGCGTGATGGGGGACACAGGCTGGATGATGGGGGACACAGGCTGCGTGATAGGGGACACAGGCTGCGTGATAGGGGACACAGGCTGCGTTATGGGGGACACAGGCTGCGTGAAGGGGGACACAGGCTGCGTTATGGGGGACACAGGCTGCGTGAAGGGGGACACAGGCTGCGTTATGGGGGACACAGGCTGCGTGAAGGGGGACACAGGCTGCATTATGGGGGACACAGGCTGGATGATGGGGAACACAGGCTGCATTATGGGGGACACAGGCTGCGTGAAGGGGGACACAGGCTGCGTGAAGGGGGACACAGGCTGTGTTATGGGGGACACAGGCTGCATGATGGGGGACACAGGCTGCGTGATGGGGACACAGGCTGCATGATGAGGGACACAGGCTGTATGATGGGGGACACAGGCTGGATGATGGGGGACACAGGCTGCGTGATAGGGGACACAGGCTGCGTTATGGGGGACACAGGCTGCGTGATGGGGGACACAGGCTGGATGCTGGCGGGGACACAGGCTGTGTGATGGGGGACACATGCTGGATGAAGGGGGACACAGGCTTGATGATGGGGGACACAGGCTGGATGATGGGGGACACAGGCTGTGTGATGGGGAACACAGGCTGCGTGACGGGGGACATAGGCTTCGTTATGGGGGACACAGGCTGTGTAATGGGTGAAATAGGCTGGATGACGGCGGGGGGCACAGGCTGCATGATGGGGGACACAGGCTGGATGATGAGGAACACAGGCTGCGTTATGGGGGACACAGGCTGCGTTATGGGGGACACAGGCTGCATTATGGGGGACACAGGCTGCATTATGGGGGACACAGGCTGGATGATAGGTGACACAGGCTGCGTGATGGGGGACAAAGGCTGCGTTATGGGAGACACAGGCTGGATGATGGGGAACACAGGCTGCGTTATGGGGGACACAGGCTGCGTTATGGGGGACACAGGCTGCGTTATGGGGGACACAGGCTGGATGATAGGTGACACAGGCTGCGTTATGGGGGACACAATATGTCCATCTCCACCATCAATAGGTCAAAACAAACAGTACTCCACCTCGTGGCTCTTCTCTGTAGTATCTCTGCTTAGGCCTCCTGCATTGGTTCTCCAGAGTGTCAGACAGTCCCAGTGCACTAAACGCTGAACCTTTCTTAGCTCCGACGGTTTCTCCTGCATCTCCCTGCTGCTGCATCCTTACAGGCTCGGCCTTTCACTGTCCCACCAAAGACAGTATAGAGCAAGATACTAACAGTGCCACCCCGTCATTGCCCATCAGTGCCACCCCGTTATTGCCCATCAGTGCCACTCCGTCATTGCCCATCAGTGCCGCCTCGAGATTGCCCATCAGTGCCGCCCCGTCACTGCCCATCAGTGCCGCCCCGTCATCGCCCATCAGTGCCACCCTGACATTGCCCATCAGTGCCACCCCATCATTGCCCATCAGTACCGCCTGGACATTCCCCATCAGTGCCGCCCCGTCATTGCCTATCAGTGCCTCCCCATCATTGCCCATCAGTGCCGCCTCGTCATTGCCCATCAGTGCCGCCTCGTCATTGCCCATCAGTGCCGCCCCATCATCGACCATCAGTGCCACCCCATCATCGCCCATCAGTGCCACCCCATCATTGCCCATCAGTACCGCCTCGACATTCCCCATCACTGCTGCCCCGTCATTGCCCATCAGTGCCGCCTCGTCATTGCCCATCAGTGCTGCCCCGTCATTGCCGCCCCGTCATTGCCCATCAGTGATGCCCCCCCATTGCCCATCAGTGCCGCCCCGTCATTGCCCATCAGTGCCACCCCGTCATTGCCCATCAGTGCCTCCCCATCATTGCCCATCAGTGCCGCCCCATCATTGCCCATCAGTGCCGCCCCATCATTGCCCATCAGTGACGCCTCGACATTGCCCATCAGTGCTGCCTCCTCAGCCCAAAACCATGAAGGAGAAAAATTACCTTTTTGCAAAATTGTATAAAACAGAAACAAAGATTTTCGTTTGTTTAGCAAAAAATAACCCCCCCCCCCCCAGTGGTGATTAAATACCCCCAAAAGAAAGCTCTATCTGTGTGAAAAAAAACTGATAAAATTAAAAATGTCATATGGGTACAGCGTTGCACGACTGCACAATTGTCATTCAATGTCAGAGAGCTGAAACCTGAGAATTGTCCTGGACAGGAAGGGGGGGGGGGGGTAGTGCCAGGTAGACAAGAGGTTAATAATGATATTCTATGTTATCTGTGTCAGATAAGCGCTGTTTTGATCTTATACATGTGAGTTTTCTACCTTTTTAATAAATGTCTATTTATACGTACTTCACTATGGTGGTTATCATTCCTTTATGAACATTGCTGGATTGTGGATTGTCCGGATTTTTGTGTTACGGGGTCCGGGGTCTACCATCTGGCTGATCTAAGCGGAGCCCTCTTGCTGATCTAAGTGGAGGTGTTAAAGGTCCTGTATTGTATTTTGTGTCAGAGACAGGCTCTCCCTATTGTCTGTGTATTGAGGTGTGATGTGGATTCTGTTAAGCCTCTCTGTTCCATTGTTAAATGTTAATGAACTCACATATTGTTTCTGTCCAGATGGTTAGATAATTAGTTCAGGTTAATTCAATTTCTGTATTCAATTCCATCTGCTTATGATAATGTAATCAGGCAACCCCTGAGCTGTGTGTGATGTCTGACCTGTGTGTGATCTGATCAGGAGGGGGGGGGGGTGTCCTCATGTGTGTATAAATGGAGTGTGAAACTGTTCAATAAAGGAGAAGGTTCCTTAACTTGTACAAGCAAAGTTGTCGGCTAGCTTTGTAGGGGGGGCGGCTGGAAAATCTGATATCTATATTCACGACTGGGAGGAAGCCGTATACTGAAGGAAGTCCACAAGTACAGTGTGGGTCGCGGTTGAATTACAATCTAATTTTTTTCATCATTTTAGGCCCATTTGTATTCTGCTACATCTTTTTGGTAGAAAAATCCCAATAAGCGTATATTGGTTTGCGCAAAAGTTATTGCGCCTACAAACTAAGGAAAGATTTTATGTTATTTTTTTTTACTAGTAATGGCGGCAATCTGAGATTACTGTAGTAATGTTACTGGTCCCCCCAAAAGTGTCAAAAATGTCAGTTAGGGGTCCGATCTGTCCGCCGCAATGTCGTAGTTTAGTGGGACTGCGACATTGCGGCGGACAAATCGGACCCCTGACATTTTTGACACTTTTGGGGGGGGGGGCAGTGACATTACTACAGTAATCAGTACTAAAAATATGCACTGTCACTGCACTAATGACACTGGCAGGGAAGGTGTTACCACCAGGGGCAATCAAAAGGGTTAAATGTGTGCCTAGGGGGTGCTTTCTAACTGTGGGGGGATGGGCTTTCTGAATGAACACAGAGATCCGTGTTCCTAAATAAGAGGTTCCTGGTGTTCATTGCTGACAGAACAGCGGTCTGCCGTGCTTACAGCAGCACTCTGTCTCCACGGGGAGCGTTCGCGGATGCCCGGCGGCAATCGCAGCCCCTGAACCCGCTGATTGGCTCCCCCTGTGGTCAATGGGCACGCGCTCACCCCCGCTAAGTGACGTACAGGTACGTCCTTTCGCGGGACAAAGCCGACCTGCCGGCAGTAAAACTACGGTGGCTTGTCGGCAAGCAGTTAAATGTTCTACAAGAAACATTTAGGAAATTACCAACAACTTGCACAGGAGAGACGGGAGGGGGCGGTGCTAGGGAATTGACACTTCCTGGAGTAAAATAAAGTTAAGCAGTCATTCAAAATCAATTTGTGGAAAGGAAATAAATAGTCAAGTAAGCACTGAAAACACTGAACATTTCTGTGCTTTTACCTTGACGACCGCATTAAAGCCGAATGACGGCTACAGTGCGGTTGGCCAGTTCTGGAAGGACGTCAATAGGAGGTCCTCCCGAAACCCAACCTTCTTCGCACCTCCTGTGGCTTATCACAGATTGGAGTAAAGGGCCAATCATAGCAGCCGTTTACCATGTGACCAATCACACGAAAACAGACTCGCCGGTGTTCTGTCGAAATAGCCAACTCATCAAAATCTCCGTAACTTCCGGTGACTCTCCAGCAGCAGATTTCGATGAGTTGGCTCTACTGCCCATTGGGCGCACCCTAAAGATTACCAGACTGGCGGCAGTGGACATCTTGTTACAGCCTGCCAAGTCTTTAATTTCAGACTCACTAGCAATAAAGGGAGAATATATGATTATATACTGTATTTTGAAACCTGTGAGACGGTTTTGATTTTTAATTTTGAAAGCCTATAAAAGCAGTGTGGGGTGTACCAAGATGGCCATCGCCACCTTCTGACTGAAGGCTTTAAAAATTAAACATCAAAAACAGTCTCATGGGTTTCAAAATAGTGTATATAAGCATATATGCTCACTTAATTGCTATAATGAGTCTGAAATTCAAGACTGATGAAGGCAGATGACGAAACGCGTAAGACGACACCGGACAACATGATGTAAGCACACTATACGCCACAGCCATCGATATGACCATCGTGAATCAGAATAAAGAGGTCCAGGAATAAAATAGCGATGGAAGTTATATGTTTGACATTTCTATCATTTTGTCCCAGTTCCACCATGAAGTCATGGAGTTGTTCAATGGAACCAGTCCCCACCATTAGCACATCATCGATGTATCTAATCCAGGTGGATACATGGGACAGAAAAGCAAAAAAACAATACACAAATCCTCCTCCCATTTACCAAGATGCAAGCAGGCATAGGCGGGTACCCAAGGTGCACCCATAGAGGTGCCCCTGGTTTGTTGGTAATAACTTCCAAGAAATTGGAAGCAGTTGTTAGTTAATAGAAATTCAAGTAGTTCTATGATGAATTATTTTGTGCACCCATCAACGGAAAGGGACTTTCAAGAAAGGAAGTAGCTGCGGCAATTCACCACCTATGGGGGATGGACATGTAAAGTGCTTCCACTTCCACACAAGGAGAGCTCCGTCAGGGATCACTAGGTCACGGATCCTCCGCAGGACATTGCTAGTATCCTGCACTTAGGAAGGCAATGTAGTAACCATGTCTTTGATGAGACTATCAATGTATTTACCAGTTCTCGCAAAAGGACACTCAACTGTGGACAAAATTGGTCTTCCAAGAGGTAGAGGAGCCTTACGAATCTTTGGAATCCTGTACAACGTTGGTGTGTTATAGGTCTCAATTCTAAGGAATTCAAATTCTGTTTTGGAAAGAAGACCCGATTCCAGTGACAGAAAAATAAGATTATGGAGGTTGATGGACCAGATTCAGGAAGGGATTTTGGGGCAATTTTGTAAAAGTAGCTTGATCTGTTAGTTGTCTCCTCATCATCATTTCATAGAACTACATTGCCCCCCTTATCACTTGGTTTTATAATTAGGTTGGGTGCCTTTTTTTAGTCCCAAAAGAGCTTTATGTTCTTCTTTAGATACATTGTCATATTGTTTACTAGTTTAGTCAATCTTTGCCAAATCTGCACAGACTAGTTCAAGAAACATAATAATCCCATCTGTATTTTGAAGTGGGGGCATCTTCTTAGATTTTATTGGCAGGTCAACTCTCCTTTTCTCCATAGATAGATCCTAATTCTCATTCAAAACAGTTATTACCAACAAACCAAGGGCACCTCTATGGGTGCACCCTGGGTCCTCCAATTGTTGTCTTTCTTCCTCAATAATTAACTGGATAACCTCAACGTCTCGCTTGAGGCAGGAAGTTATCCATTTTCCAAGGAAGCGTTCCATGTGAAAGTATTCCGCTGGAACCACTTTTTCACGGAGGCTTCTAGGGCAGGGATTCCCAAATGACGGCCCTGCAGCTGTTGTAGAACTACACATCCCATGAGGCATTGTAAAGCTGACATTCACATACATGGCTAGGCATGATGGGAATTGTGGTTCCTGAACAACTGGAGGGCCGTAGTTTGGGAATCATACCATGTTCAACATGACTGCAGGGAAGAGAAATCCCATTTTCTATGGAGATATTTTAAAGTTAACTTTTTATGATTTCTAAATGTATCTTTAATTACCTCTGTGGAGTCGTTGGGGGGTTGATCAGAGTCTTTAGAGCAGGGATCTTCAAAGTGTTGCGGAACTACACATCCCATGTGGCATTGTAAAACTCTGGCATTCACAGACAAGACTAGGCATGATGGGACTTGAAGTTCCTGAACAACTAGAGGGCCATAGTTTGAAGACCCCTGCTTTATAGAATGCTGATTTAATCTCTACCTCTATGTCTATTCTCAATTCATAGGCCATAACCAAAATGTAACCTAGACCAAGCAATGTCACATAAAATATTTAAAGTTACAATGTATGAAAGATATGGTCAGGTGTGAGGTAGAGATAGTTCAGGTAATCAAATTCACCTCTCAAAGAATGGGTCTTGGGCCACCAAGATACTCAAGTTAATTTAAGGTTATTGCATATGACTGCAAAAGTTAATAGAGGTGCTATGGTGAAAAAACACACCAAACTGGTCCATTAACTTACCTTTTAAAAAAAGGTGTGGATCGAAGTACCTGGAATAATTCAAAAGTAAAAAAAAAAAAAAAAAAAAATATGGAAAATCCCATACAAAAGAAGGTACCAACCTGGTCCACATATTGTGACTAGAGTGTGATGATTTTATTTGATAAGTAGAGACAATTTTTTTTTTTACATAAAATATAAACATCACATGTATAAAAAGCCCAACCTCCACCAAACACCATGTGCAAATGACAATATTGTCATATAATCAAACCAAGCAAAGAGTCCAGACTCAGGACAGTGAACCTCAATAGCATACAAATTAGTCGGATCTCGAGTACCCGTGCCCGGCAACAACTACCTCTGCTCGAAAACAAGGTGCAATAGTGCAAGTCAGTAGGGATGTCAGTCGAGCCCAATGTACAAGATACAGACTAATGGATTGCTAAGGATAACAATGGACTATAAGGATTATCTTCATGCAAACAAATGAAGTCCAGTATAAACCATCATATAGCAAAGAGACTCTGAGATTGCCTTTAATGATAGCTGCAGCCATAAGTAGGGTGGATTGTCATCAGAACCTGGGAAGATCTCTTCCAACAAGGCTATGGAAGCTTGGCAACAGACCACTTGACTACTACCAAGTCTCCGGTACTGAGGCAGGAACTGGGAATGAAAGTCAGTTAGTATATGATGCAAACAGAATTCGTATTCAGCCATAAACAAAGGATGAGACCAAAGTTCAGTCTTTGATGATCAAAAAGTATCTCAAAAGGTAAAAGTATTCTAAGGCTTTATAGGCGTGTGTCTGGTGGGCATTAATGGCAAGCTCCATGCATCCGTCCATTTCTTTCTGGTTTGCTCACAGATTGTGTAGTAAATTTGTTTCTTAAAGTAGGATAATATTGTTTCACGTTCCCATTAGCTTAGGGCATGGCATGGGGTGAGACACCCCAAACCCTATCAAAGTTGTTTATCTGCTATCCCACTAAAGCCCCGTCCACACACGTCGAAAATTGGCAGGGAATTTTCGGCCAATGTCCGATCTGCCGATTTTCGGCTTGTTATTATGATGCTTCCAACAACCAACTCCGACTTTTCGGCCGAAAAAAATCTGGTGTGCAGGCTATAAAATTTTTGTTGGCCGTCAACATAATGGCCAATTTTCGTGTGGTCAGTACAGATTTCAACAGGGAAAAAATCAGATGAGCAAGTCTGGGCATGCTCAGTGAAGAAAAAACACAAAGAAATCTAACCAACACATGACATCACTTCTGAAGTAGAATTTTGTTGGCCGAGAAAATTCGTGTGCAGTCTAGGCACATTCCAACCAACAAAACACAACTTGGACAAAAGTCGGACGATCGGTCGGCCGATAATCATTGTGTACGAGGCATAACACTCTACTTTCTCCCAGATTTTCCGCTTTGTAGCCATAAAGTAAGACTGTGAATCCTTTGGTGTTTGATAAGCTCTGACTTCACTCTAAAAGATTTATCACATTCGTGACACGGATGTGGCTTCTCTCCAGTGTGACCCCTCTGGTGTCTGAGAAGATGGGTCTTCACTGCAAAAGCTTTGTCGCAGTCAGGACATGGATATGGCCTCTCTCCGGTGTGAAACCGCTGGTGTATGATAAGATGTGACTTTATTGCAAAGCCTTTATGACATTCAGAACAAGCGTAAGGCTTCTCTCCAGTGTGGACTATCTGGTGTGCGATAAGGCTTTTCTTCACTTTGAAAACTTTGTCACATTCAGAACATGGATATGGTTCCTGTGCAGTATGACATTTCTGGTGTTTGATATGATCTTCCCTCCTTACAAAAGCTTTATCGCACTCGCCACACTGATACGGCTTCTGTCCTGTGTGAATCCTCTGGTGTATGGTAAGATGTGACTTCTCTGTAAAAGATTTATAACATTCGGAGCACTGATATGGCTTCTCTCCGGTGTGAATCCTCTGGTGTTTGATCAGCGCGTCCTTCCTTTGAAAACCTTTGTTACACTCGCCACAATGAAATGGTTTCTCTCCAGTGTGGTGCATCTGGTGTCTTATAAGCAGTGACTTCACGCTAAATGATTTGTCACATTCAGAGCACTGAAATGGCTTCTCCCCGGTGTGGACCCTCTCATGGGTGCGAAGATGTGCCTTCAGTCTAAAAGATTTGTCACATTCAGAACACCGATATGGCTTCACTCCAGTGTGAACTGTCCTGTGTTTGATAAGATCGCTCGTCCCTGCAAAAGATTTACCACATTCGGAACACCGATATGGTTTCTCTCCAGTGTGACTTCTCTCGTGCCGCATAAGACATGACCTCAGAGTAAAAGATCTGCCACATTCAGAGCACTGATATGGATTTTCTTCTGTGTGAACCTTCTGGGGCCCAACAAGATTTGCTTCCATTGTAAAACCTTTGTTACAATCCAAACAAAATATATCTTTTCTCCTGTGTTACATGTCTTGGGCATGTATGGTTCGGACTTTACTGTAAAGCCATGGTCACTTCCAAGAAAGACTTCTCTTCTGTCCTCCAAGGCTGGGCCAATGAGGAGTATTCAAAACATGTATGACCTGTAGAACACAGATATGACTTGTGTCCTGTGGGAATCATCCAATGATCCGTAGAAAAGCCTTTCAGTCTCTCAGAACACTCATATGACTCGTCTCCAACGTGACTCAGTTGTTGGTCTTATGAAAGCCAACAATCACTTGTCAATCCTCCTGTAGAGAGATAAAAATAAATAAAATGAAAAGTCAGAAGTATATCACTAGGACTAAATTAAGGTTGCTTCTTATGTTTTGCCTTCCACTACTGAATATATTTAATACATATACTATTGGTCTTGAGAAAGATGGACTGAGCTTCATCACAACATTGACAATAAAAAAAGCTACTGCTTTGATCTACCTCCTCTGCAAGGCCTGCGAGTGCCTCTATACTAGTTTTGAATACATAGACTATGTACTATATACAGGTTTATGTTTGTATTGTATTGAGGACACCAAATTATTCCCATTAGCTGGTATAGTAAAGCACCTATTACAAAGTTCTTCAGGAGAATCTCATCTTTGGTCTCATTGTGCTGCATTCCTAACACAGGGCAGGAGAAATCAGATACACCATGTTTTAGCCCCGTGATATTGTTCTGTCATACACAAACTCCCCGACACAGGATGAGGTCTACAGCTCTCCGACACACAGGGTAAGGTCTACAGCTCCCCGACACAGGGTGAGGTCTACAGCTCCCCGACACAGGGTGAGGTCTACAGCTCCCCGACACAGGGTGAGGTCTACAGCTCCCCGACACAGGGTGAGGTCTACAGCTCCCCGACACAGGGTGAGGTCTACAGCTCCCCGACACAGGGTGAGGTGTACAGCTCCCCGGCACAGGGTGAGGTCTACAGCTCCCCGGCACAGGGTGAGGTCTACAGCTCCCCGACACACGGTGAGGTCTACAGCTCCCCGACACACGGTGAGGTCTACAGCTCCCCGACACACGGTGAGGTCTACAGCTCCCCGACACACGGTGAGGTCTACAGCTCCCCGACACAGGGTGAGGTCTACAGCTCCCCGACACAGGGTGAGGTCTACAGCTCCCCGACACAGGGTGAGGTCTACAGCTCCCCGACACAGGGTGAGGTCTACAGCTCCCGACACAGGGTGAGGTCTACAGCTCCCCGGCACTGGATGAGGTCTACAGCTCCCCGACACAGGGTGAGGTCTACAGCTCCCCGGCACAGGGTGAGGTCTATAGCTCCCCGACACAGGATGAGGTGTATAGCAAAGATAACTTAAAGTGTTAATAAACCCGATTATTTACAGCAACTTACCTCAGTACTCACCTTGTGTGCTCCTTCTACTTCAAAACTGGGCCAATTATGACATTTCTCACATACATGTAACATTTTAGTGCACACAAACAATATATTACTCAATATTCTAGTAATATGTAAAAGAT